>NC_089838.1:154521895-154566895 GCF_035609145.1 Eleutherodactylus coqui
GCAGGAATGAGTCTAATGCTTGCAGGCTTTTTTGACGATGTGCCACAGGAGAACTTTTTCAACAGACCATTCGCACAGGATGAAAGCTGGGTCAATCACTATGATCCGGAAACTAAAGTCCAGTCAATGCAATGGAAACATGCGGACTCGCCACCTCCAAAGAAGGTACGTGCCCAACCCTCGGCAGGCAAGATCATGCTCAGTCTTTTGGGACAAGCATGGAGTAGTCTTGATGGATTTTAAGGCCATCAAAACCAAGAGATGTGGTATGCTCACCAAAGATGTCCGGCTTCTGCAAGACAATGCCCCAGTTCACAACTCACATGTTGCCTAGATGGAAGCACACTGCTGCGGGTATGAAATTTTACTGCATCCACCTGACCCTGCACCATCGGACTTCCATCTCTGTTCAACAATGAAGTCATTTTTGAAGGGCAAGCATTTTCCAGATGATGAGACTCTGATTTCCGAAGTCACAATGTGGCTTTTGGAGCAGCCTGTCGACTTTTGCAAGCGAGGTGTATACAGTTACATTAAGGGCGCCCACCCACTGGCGTTTGTGATTTTCGTGCGTGAAAAACGCAGCGTTTTCGGCGCGTTTTTGGCGCGTTTTTTGCGGCGTTTTTCACGGCTTTTTCGCGGCTTTTTCCGTTAATTTACATTGACATTCATGGGTGCATTAAGAGAAAAATAAGGACACATATGCAACTGACAGTTCCTATGTTAAAAATTGCAACGGACTGAAAAAAAAAAACGCCAGTGGACAGGAGCACATTTAAAACTAATTGCTCTTGAGAAAAAACGCAAAACGCAAAGGAAAAAAAAAAGCCAGTGGGTGGGCGCCCTAAGAAATGGGAGAAGTGTGCGTCCCTAGGTGGCACCTATGTAGGGAAGGACTAATAACTATGCCAAGTTTCATTGCTCTCAGTCCACAGGAAGTGGGTCAGGGGAAATCTTTAATGAATTTGCAGCTTTTAAGAATTGCAAATAGGTTTTTCCTGGAGAATGCCTTTTTGCAATTGGGATAAAAGTGGGAAAACCACAATCAGGGCTTTTACCCACTAGCGTTTGTTTAACACTGTGATATTGCTGAGATTTTTTACAGCAAATGTCAAAGGGACTTTCAAATGTTAAAATCACATCGCAAAAAAATCGCAAGTTTGTGCTTCTGCGATTTTTGGGCGATGCGATTTTAACATTAGAAAGTCCCATTGACATTTGCAGTAAAAAAAAAAACGGAGCGATATCTCAGCATTAAAAAAGTGGGTAAAAGCCCTAAAAATGTAATGAATTTGTCATGCTGTAGATCGATGTAGCTATGGCCATGAAGCAGAGACTACTGCTAGAGGTGAAAAGGTGCCAGCCAGTGTGCAGCTGGTTGCCTAGACTACAGGAGACAAGGAAAAGTTTGTGATTGGATTGCAGGTGGCGGCCCTGGCCTACTGGTCTGAATTGTGACCAAAGGAGTTCGTCAGTTTGTCCGAAGATCTGCCACATGAGGAGAAGAGTTCACGAAGTGGTGAGACCATTCTAAAGACTGTTGGTTGTGTGCAGTGTGGATTTAGAAAGACTAAGAGACACAATGTTGCAAATGTTTTGCAGGAGGTGTCTGTTGCAAAAATATGTGCGGAAAACTACACAAAAAAGTGATAATGACAATGCAAAGTTAGGTGGAATGCATAATATGTTGTCTCTGCAGGACAGTGCAGTGGAAACTGCACAATCTGCATTACCGTTTAAGAAAAACATATCTGAAGAGTGCATGGAATTTTATCTAATGATATCGACACAGGAGCCTCATGTGATAAGTTTTATGGGATGCCTTATTCTGTGTATGAAATACCTATAGTGTATGAAGCAGTTCATAGTCTGCCAGGTAAATGCACAATGTGAACAGGCTGGTATAGGAAACCTAGCCACAGCCTATGTGGGAATTAGCTCAAGCATGCCCCTAGTGGTAGAGTGTAAAAATAATAAAAAGATTGCATGTAGTCCTAAGGCTAACTTCACGCAGGCGAGCACGATATGAGACTGAATCCTCCCCTATATCGCTCTCCCCACCATCTGAAAGCCCTGAGGATGCAAGGCTTTTTCATGTGCAAACAGCCTCGCATCACTTTGGGGATGCAGAGATCCTCTGCTGTGGCTGTCACAGCTGCGGCAGAGGATCACGGAATTTATCCCATTGCTTTCAATGGGGCCAATGCTGCTGCTGCCAGTCCCATTAAAAGATGCAAGATCATGCAGCCAGATGTAATCAGTGAAGACCACGAGGTCCAAAATAGAGAAAGTGGACAGTTGCTCAGAGTTGAAGAGGAAATTGTACAGATGCGAGCTAACATGGATATTCTTTTAAAAGCCAAAATGAGGGGGGCTGGTTATTACTGTGGAGGGGGCTGCTTAATACTCAGGGGTGGGGGCTGTCTATTACTGGGGGGGAGATAAATTATATGCTGCCCTATGTGTGTGCTTGGGGGGGGGGAGATAAATCATATGCTGCCCTATGTGTGTTCTGGGGGGGGAGATAAATCATATGCTGCCCTATGTGTGTGCTGGGAGGGGGGGGGGGGGAAATAGCATCGACCATCCTCTCCAGCCATGCAGCAAGCTCCTTTGGCCACCCCTTGCAGCTGGCTGATCTCCTTCAGTTTTGGAAAGCAGGTGCCTAGACATCTGGCAGCCACAGTCCACATTTGGACCATTGTCCACCAGTTGAGTAACCGTAATACAGAACCTGTTAATCTACAATCCGTTAGGAAACAATTGTATAATTGACCTCTATGATATCATTGTTATATAGCTTAATAATTATATATTTATTTGGACATCTAATACAGTGTATAGACATAATTTGCCATCATATAATGTGTATGTAACAATTATTAATAACACTTGAATTATTCAGTGTTTGATCTTTAGACTTAAAGGGCTTGTCCGAGTTGTAACATCTTGGTACAACTCCTCCCCCATTGAGTAGCAAAAACTGATATACTCACCTCTACCTCCATGAGCTGATATTGTCTACAGCTGCAGTGCCATAAACTAGGCAGGATGGCAGCTGTAGACACAGGCTGGAGCATGGGACTGAGCACTGGGGCACAAAGAGAACAGGGAGAGAGGAGTATATTACTATTTGTTATGTTACTGAATGAGGAAAGGGTTGTACCGAGATGTTATAACTCAGACAACCCCTTTAACCAGATGTTTATTGTTAATGGCATTTCACAGAAAATATTGGAAGAAACAGAAAGATGTATGCATGGTTGCCTGCATTATTCTTTTTTCTAGACAGCTTATCCAAAAAGCTGAGATAAATGAGAAAAGGCAGCAGCACACCAAAAAGGATATCACCTAAGTGGGGGAGCAAAATGTAGACTTATGCACGCTTCACTAGAGGTCTAGACTTCAATGGACCAGACAAAGACAATCCAGAAACGATCAGGAAACAGCACAGCGGGAAAGAATCTTTATGATGTCATCCTGTGAGTAAAATTCTCATGTTTATTAGAATATCCAAAGATAAAAAATGGCAGAGTGCGATGTTTTGGCTGACATGGCTGCCTTTGTCAAGCTAATATCATACAGAACAAACTCCACATATATACAAAAAACAGCCACCAATCAAAATACAGAGTAAAAACACACCCTGAAATACATACACATCATTGGACCGTTGGAGGAAGCACCATGTGGAAGCACAGCTGGCAGTGATTCCCAGGAGGGCATTCCATGTATCCGGCATTATACTAGTAGCCCATCATGCGTAGCGACGCAGCATATGCACATCATCAATGTGAGCCATATTGTATATGGCAGCAGGGACAAGTCCAGTGATTATCGCAAGAACATGAAAGTCGCAGTACGGCAATGTAGGCGTATTTATCAAGTCACAGTGCAGCATACCAGCAGAAAGAGAATCCCGGCCTTCACACATGCGCAAAGCATAGCAGCTATTACGGAATCCCCAATGAGAGTTTGAACAATCATAGAGTTTATCTCCTATGGTAAAAAAAGGGGAGCCCCCACTGAATCAATAATGAGCAAAAGCAATTGCTGCAAGTTGGGACATAGTTGAAACTATATACATGATAAAGAGATATAGTGTCGGGGTAATTGCGATACTGTATTGACGGCCCACGTCTGTATGTGTAAAGTCATATATATATAAATACAGTAAAAGGGAGTTCCTGCTCCCACACACAATGGAATGTATTAACACTCTTTAATAAATAGCCACATTCAAAAAATGTTCAATTCATAAATGGATTTATTAATCGAACTATGATAGGAGCAACTAATTCCAGAA
This sequence comes from Eleutherodactylus coqui, assembly GCF_035609145.1. NCBI lineage: Eukaryota > Metazoa > Chordata > Amphibia > Anura > Eleutherodactylidae > Eleutherodactylus > Eleutherodactylus coqui. Next base: position 154,526,202 of record NC_089838.1, read on the forward strand.
ATAATTTATATGGAAACAACCATATGAATAAAAAAATAAAGGAGTACTATAAAGTGAAGTGTAACACAATTCACAGGAATAAATGAATAGTTCGCAGTGAGAAAGGAGACTCTGTAAAGTTCAACCCCACTGAGTCCACTGAGTGTGCCTCTCCAACAGTCATCTGAAACAGAAAGAGAAGGAGAACAGTTACCATTAAAATATTAATAAGACCAAAACTATAAATTACAAAAAGGGGACTGCATTATATTCAATATTTAAACCCCCAGGTTGGAGGGTACCCAACCTGAACATCTACTAAAGCTCAAAAAATTTGAGTCTCCCCTCCCTGTCACCACCACGGGGTGATCGTGGGACCCCGTCAATAACACGGTAGCGTAACTGGCTAATGGAATGACCCATAGCCAAAAAATGTTTTGCTACTGGTACGCTCACATCTCGTGTTCAGGTCGTGAATTTGTGTTTAGAAATACATGATTTGACATCCATGGTAGTCTCACAGCCCACATGGGCAGCTGATCATGTAGATAACAAAAGATGACATACATGAGTACCTACCACGGATGTCAAACCTCTCACCAGTCCAGAGGTGGCAAAATGAATGACCTCTAACAAGGTTACCGCAACTGGCACAGTTAAGGCACCGAAAACAGCCAAGTTTCATTCTGAGTAAAAAAGTGTGACCAACGTTGTCCGGAGGAACCTCACTGTTAGAATCGGTAACCTAATCCCTGATATTAGGCCCCTAATTTGTAGCTCACCAAAGGAAAGCTTCGAAATTCCTCAACATCCAGGTAACATCTACCCAAAATAAGCCAATATTTCCTCAGTATGTTAGAAACACGGCCACTAACTGGGCTGAAGACGGAGACAAAAGGTACCCGTTTAACCTGTGTTGTTTTAACATTATCCTTAGGAGCCACCTCACATGGTACAGAATGGATCTTGGTCGACAGGATATTCAATAGATGTTTTGAATAGCCCTTGTTCAAGAATTTAATACACATCGATTCAACTTGGGAATTGAAGTGTGGACCCTCCACGATCCGACGCACCCTGAGCAACTGGCTCCAGGGTAACAAATGGATCATCTGGGGGGGATGGTAACGCCGAAAATCCAGCAGGTTATTGCGATCGGTCAGCTTCATGAAGAGGTCAGTCCTCAAGATGCTGTCTGAGGCAGTGACCAACACATCCAAAAACTGTATCTGCCGGGGTGAATAAGAGATGACGAACTTTAACTCATGAAAGAAACCACAATGAATGATAAAGATTACAAGTGATACATGTCTGTAGGTCAGATATTGAAATGAACTCATGACAAGCATTTACTATGAGTTGTAAAATTATGATAACTGCAATCATAATAAGCTGATAAAATAACACCAACTTCAAAAAAATCACGGATACATCTAATCCTTTTTTGGATCTTCTGCATAATGAAATATCTTTAGGGACTTTTTTCTTTGGTGCATGAGGTATCTTATTTGCAAGGGAGGTAGTGCATTCACAGTTTGTTTTCTGTCATGCTTTTTACCTATGACGGTGTCAAGATAGTGAAGGTTATGTCACACTATGAAGAAGGACGATTTTTTGAGCAGTGTTTAATAACTATTAAGATACATATTTATAAATTGTTTTTGTTTTGTGTAGCAAATCATTTTTATATTTTTCATACACGAGTAGCTAATAACACATTAGTTCCAGAGAATAAAAAGCTCAATATGTATGTTTACTTTGATCAGTTGCCTTCTACAGATGCAGCAATATTTAACTTGACACTTGACGTGTTCAGAAAAAGTTCTGTGATAGCTTTTTTTTTGGATGCCCCAGCTACAGTGGGAAAGTGTCAAAATAAATAAATAAATAAATGTCCCCCAAAGGTCTTATATGACGCCATGGGGGGCATAGATAGTAAAAAAACATGATTACATACACAAATAAAACAAAATTACAGAATACAACCACAATATATACATACAAAAAGAAAATAACCCAAAGCCGACACCAACCAAAATTGTCGCCGTATGCGCCCTCTAAACCAAAACCATGCATACTATATATCAAAATGTCTGAAACAAATAGAGGACCCATTCCCATACTTTATTTTAGGATAAACATACTAATTTAAAAAAAAAATAACTATAAATGTTAAACAGTATATTTTTTTAGCATTTTATCCCCAATAAAACTAAAAAATTGAAAAAAAGTCAGTGAAAAAGATATTTAAAAAGTCACCCAACATGTCATGGAAAAAAAACACAGTTCAAATAATTTTGGTAGCCAAAGGAAACAAAATAGGGCCACATGGGTAAAATCCCTAAAAAGTGTCTGGTCCTTAAGGTAAAAAACAGCTTGGTCCTTAAGGGGTTAAATAAAAGCATAGAACAAATAAAGAAGTTAACATGAATAAAAATAATTATGTATAATAATATGTATTTTGTACTCTTCAAAGTAGCCTCATCTAGCTAATATAACAGCTTTACAAAATCGGGGCATCCTTTTTACAGTTGCATTCAGATATTGTTCAGAATTTTTTCTTCCAAAATTGTTGCAGAAGCTCTCACAAATGTGCTGCACTGGTAGCACCAATAGAGAGACCAATAGAATTTTTGTATATTTATTAAAAGTGCTAAAATTGAGAAAAGTTTGAAAAATGTTCACATTTTCAATTGCAATATCTAAAATATTTGCAAACATACTCTACAAATTTTTGTTAAGAGATATATTTCCATCTGTTTACTTTATTCTGGACGCACATTTGAAAAACTTTAGTTTTTAAAAAAAACTATTTAGGAGATGTACAAATTTAACATTAATTATCAACATTTTAAGGGCTTATTTAGACGACCGACTCTGCAGGGGGGAGGATGGAAGAGCCAGGAGCAGGAACTGAGCTCCCACCCCTTCCCCGCCCCTTGCCACTATTTGCAATTGTAGGGGCGGAACGGGGCGGAGCTAAGCATCTGTACTTAGCTCCGCCCCCGTCTCGCCACCTCCTATTGCAAATAGTGGAGCTCAGTTCCTGCTCATGGCTTTTCCATCCTCCACCCCCTGCAGACAAGGACACAGTATATCGGCTCGGTGTGAAAACCGAGCCGATATACGGTCATCTGAAATAGCCCTAAGGAACACTTTGTTTTCCTACAGCAAGCCCAGATTGCAAAAGCTCATGCGTGTCAGAATGATAGATACCCCCACATTGGCCCCATTTTAAAAACTGCACATCTTAATATATTCACTGAGGGGGGTCATGAGTGTTTTGACACCACATTTTTTTTCAGGAGTTAATGAAATTTAGGGTAAAACAAATAAAATTTCATATTTTTACAAATTTGTCAATTTAAAGACATTTTTTTTCTATAGTGCACATGAAAATGAGGATTTGCACCCCAAAATGGATACCCTTGTTTGTCCTGTGCTCATAAACATACCCATTGTGGCCCTAATCTTCTGTCCGTATGCACAACTGCGCCCAAAACAAAAGGAGCAGCCAGTGGCTTTCAGAATAGACATTTTGCATGAAGGTATTTCAGGCCCCATTGCCCACTTGTAGAGCCGTTGAGTGACCAAAAAGATGAAGACCCCTACAAATGACCCGATTTTGAAAACTAGACCCCTTAATGAATTTATCTAGGGGTAGGGGTGTACTGCGTGTTTTGACCCCACGGTTTTTGAATGAATCTAAGCACAGCAGAAGGAAAAAAATTATGATTTTCATTTTTTGGCAATTGTGTCATTTAAAAACTGTTTTTTTTGTACAACACACATAAGAATGAAGACTTTCACCCCAAAATAGATACCCCTTTTTGTCCTGTGTTCAGAAACATACCCATTGTGGTCCTAATCTTAGAGCTATATGCACAACGGGGCCCAAACCAAAAGGAGCATTAAACCAACTGTTTCTTAACTTTTACGTGATTGCCATTTTCCATTGGATAACGGCGATCATGGGATCGGAGACCACTCACTGCAGCCCTCAGTCAGTGCTCCAAGCTCTGGGCTACCTTTAGTAGCCAAGAGTAAAGAGATTTTAAATTTCCTGGGCCCTCTCCAGCTTCTGTGCTTCCGTCTGCCACTTTTGTGACGGACGCATGCTCCCAAGCTGGAGAAAGGTCCATGGGTAAAGATCCCATCGGGGGATATTGCTGGAGGCCTTAAGTAATTTCACTGCACCAGGTAAGTAAATTTCTCCTTCTCGGTGACATCTCCCTGCTCTTGGCTACTCATACTAGCCAAGAGCAGGGAGTTTTTACATTTCCCCGGCCTCTCATTCTTCTGCGCATGCATGTGATGTTTTATGTCTGGTGCACATGTGCAGAAGGTGTTGTCAGGTCCTGGAAGAACAAGAACGCTGCAGGACATTGCGGAGGACAGAGGTGAGTACTTTCAGCTCCCTTTGTGAATCCGATCTGTGAGGGGAGCTGAATCTTTAACTTTTTTTCACTTTCTATTTACTTTTATATGATCGCCGTTATCCATTGGATAATAATGATCGCATGACCTGGGGTCACTCACCACAACCCCCCACACAGCTCCATGCTCTCGGCTACCTCTGGCAGCTGACAGCATGGAGCTGTCATGTCAATAGCCCCCGCGGCTTAAAGCCTCAGGGCGTGTGTTTTTACGACCTTGAGAATTAAAGCCCACAAAGCCAGGATGTAAAAAGGCAATGGGGCGGTCACTAAGGGGTTAAGAGAGGTCCCTGATTGTGACCCCCCTCTATGACCTGGAATGGAGATCAGCTCTATATTAGTGGCTTCTGTTGAAGTGGACCTTGCGTCACCCTTGTATTATCTGAATGACCATCTTGTAATACTATGTTTCCCTGCAGCAAATGCTTAAAGGGGTTATGTCAGAAAAAAAAATTATACTCACCTCCATCCTGCCCTGCATCCCTTTACAGTCTAACCTGTGGAAAGAGAAAAGTTAAAAAAACAAAGAATACTCACCTAATCCCGTTGTACTTGGTCCCTCCATTGTTCAAGTGCCATGTGAGGGGTCATCTCCCAGTGGCTCTAGTGACTCCTGTGTGTGCACGCGCGCTTCCACCAACCTGGCCGCATCTAATCTCTGCCGTTTACGAAGAGCCGACGGTTAGTGCGCAAGCGCGCCGGGAAGGGGGATGCATGCGCACTCACTGTCGACTCTCCGAGGACAGCCGAGGTTAGACGTGGCCAGGCCAATCAGTGGGCGACGCGTCACTAATGACACGTCGACTACTGCCCTGGGTAGCAGGACTTGCCATCCGGCAGTGGTCGGAGAAGGGGCAGATCGCAGGGACGATCGGACGGCTGCCAGAGGGGGAGTCGAAGAGTAGCAGCTTCCTGGTGACTGGCCCCATAAGGCACAGGTGAGTATGATGTTTTTTTCTCCTGACAGAACCCCTTTAAGGAGAAATGCCTGACTACCCATGGCTTTTCCGGCATAATCAGTTGCTTGTCAGCGGTCCCGAGGATAGGTCTTGCACAGGTTAACTTTTCGCCCTGGACCCTGCATTTTAAACGGGTTATGTATGTTTGCACAACCCCTTTAAACAAGTGTTACTATAAAATGACCAATAAAATATCTTTGAAAGCAATTTTAAAATCTATATATGATTACTATAACATGTCGTTGTTTTACAATGGGACTGAATGAAACAGTATTTAACAGTTTCGTAGTACAATTAGATGTACAGGATGGCATTCCTTAGGGCAGTAAAAAATATCAAATGTAAATTTTGAAATATCACACATAGTTTCTAATCTGTATGTGATATATATATATATATATATACGTAATTTTCCATGATGCTTAATATATATCACTAAATAACTTTTAGATCTCTTACATGAAACTAAATACGTATTGATTATCATCTAAAATTAATACATTCACATTTTCCTACTGAATTATGCTATTAGGTGAAAAGGATCTTGCTATCTTGCTTGGAATTATTCATGTACTCTGACATCAGCTGGCATTTTGTAATAATGGCATGTCCAGAAAGAATTGATGATACCTCCTCCTCTATAACTGAATATGAATTCATAGATTTTAGCATCCCCAGTAAATAGGACACTTGAGTCCCATATTTGAATTCACCAACATTTCTATGACAGATTTAGATAAAACGGTCTTCAAGAAGTGATTGTCATTAGATGCAGAAAAGAACTCCATCTCTTTAACACATAACTACTGTGCCATTTCAGTGCAATTCTGTTCAAATTTCAAACATTCCTAGTTAACATAATCAAGTGGCATGAAATGTCCTTTAAAAATGGCAAGTATACAGCATCATCTCAATTGGTACTTATCAGTGGTTCTTCTCTTCCAAAATGCACAATGGCTTTCAGCAGGGAGTTTTTAAGCATTATGCTTTGAGTGCATATGATCAATCAGTATAAATCTAGATACTAAACCTACAAATTCCAATTATATATAAAACAGAATGACTTGTTCATTTGCTGTATATAAGCCATGTCAGAGTCTTAGAAATGGCAATATTGCTATTGTAGGTAAACCCTTTAGTTATCCCATATGGTATGTTACTTTGTTTACATTTTGTAGTGCTTCTTTATGGACTCCTTCTTTTATAATGTGAATTTTAATATTTTTATTGCTTGGAAGCCACAAATATTTACTGTGAAACTAAAGATGCTTTCAGCAACAAAATAAAAAAAATGACTATCATAGATTTGTCCTTTCAGTATAAATTACTAGCATGGACTTGCTAAGTACAATTTTTGTGGCTCCAAAGCTTGTGTGATATAAGTGGAAAGACTGCGTTACTTTGTTAGAATGCACATTTGCATTTTATACTCGTGTATACATTTGGAACATAACTAATAATGTTGACTGTGCCCATTATTTTCATGCCTTAGTACCAAGTGTTATAGATCCTCTTTGAATTCAGAGGCACGGAGTGTTCAAGGGAGTGTCATGTTATTACAAGCGTTTTGGCAATGAGTTTTGTGTATAAGAAAAGTGAAATGCAATCGGTAAAACAAAGTAGAAGATATGTTCCTTGATTTTAGTAGTTTTCTATGATCTCCTGAACTGCACATTCAAATTCAGTAAATGCTTCAGAAAATATGTCAGAGAATTAATATACCACATTTATTATTATGCTGTACATCGCTCCATGTTTCTGAAGCACTGTGGGTAAAATACAGCACACTAGTGGTTTTCAGCTTTTATTAGCAACCCTAAAAACACAAGACACAATACCCCCATAAGAGAACAAGACACAGTGTTTCATAAAAGTGCCAAAGATCCACGTGTCTCCATAAAAGTTTCATCATAACATGTCACATTAAAACTGTCAGCCTGCCATATGACCCCATAGCAATGCCAGTCAATCACATGTCCTTAAATAGAGCCACGGAGCCTTTTTTCATCCTAAAAATGTGACTCAGACATAGTGATTACAATGTAATGCCACAGTTTTCTTCAATCTGATTGTCTCCAGTTGTTAAAGAATTACTTGCTTGATGCAAATTCTACGCATCCACTATCAGTTGTTTCATAATGCCTTATACATTAGCAAGCCTTGTGTGTTTTTCTTTCAAGTTCTGTTTCTTTCAATCACCATGTCAATTGTGGGACATCGGCAGTAGTTTGCATCCATCTAAGGATGATGTATAGTGCCCTCTCTAGCAGTTCCTGGAGTGAAACTGAAACAGGGAAATCAATCATGCCTCTAGGAAAAGTCAGGCAGTAGAAGCGCCCATCCTTGCTACTATTCCTGCAAGTATATGATAAGTTAATTCATTCATCTGATTCTAAGTTCAAAGATTCACTAAGCAGACCAGAAAGGTTACACAATGTTTGGGCCAATTAGGGGCTCATATTTTGTCATAGCAAACTTTTTCCAGCCTTTCCGCTGTCTTGTACTCTGGAACAAAGGAAACCAGACACTAGTTTTTATTACATCAAAAGACTAAATGAGTATAGCTCTGTTTCCAAACAAGAATCAGGTGTCTATGAACCAAAGATCACCTTGATTGAAACCTAAAAGGGATGTACAGTAACAAATCTTATCAGTAAGAGGACTGGTGTTTGAAATCATATTACATTATTATTGCACCTATATATAGTATTATTATCTTAGGGCCCATTTACACGGAACGATGATAACTCAAAAGTTGCTCAAACATCACCTTTGCATAACTCTAAGTAGCTAACTAGCTACTTAAGAGTTAATGCAGGCGGAGTGGGATACCACCGCGATAGCTCGGAGAACAATGCAGCTGTTTTGCGTATGCAAACAGCTGCATTGTTCTCAGAGCTTTCAGCTGGTGTCCCGCTGAGAGCTGCCAGTGGGATACCAGCTGAAAGAAAACTATCAGCGCCACCCGCTGAGAAAATCAGCGTGTGGCGCTGATAAGAGTCATTGGTGATTTCTAGCTTGCTAGAAATCACAGATGAACGAATAGTGCACAAGCAGTGCATGATAGCCGCGCGTTTAGATGCAGCAATTATCGCTCAAAAGATGGCATTTGAGCGATAACCATTGTTTTTAAATGGGCCTCAAGCCTTAAGCACATTCACATTCTTTCCCTAGAAAGTTCAAAGTTTCCCTTAAAATAAATATTGCTTGGTTGTTGTCGGGACTCCGGGTCCGGGAAACTGGAAGTCCCTGAGAATACCCGCAACCCCTGTCCCTACCTACTTGCTTCCCCTGAGCTAAGCCCCAGGGCGATAACTGGGCGATGGTCCCTACACTCACTAGGGAAGGGGAACACCGGGACTAACAAACAGACAGACACTGGAACAAACAACAGCAAGGAGAGTCAGACTATTAAGGTCAGCAACGAGAGGGTACACGGTACAAGAGGGTCAGGCAAAGGCAACGGCAGGCTCAAAAACAGGGAGTCAAAAGTTAGGAGTCACAACAAGAAGTACACTGGTGTAGCAGGAAGACCAAATTAACACTGGCAGTGGAATGCAGACAAAAGGAGGTTTAAATGCTGTAAGAGCTCCTGCCCCAGCAGCTGATTGGGGCGGGGAGTCTGACAGCAGCTGAGAGCACCCAGCAGCACTGGGGAACCCGCCTCCAGCCCTGCAGGAGGCAGGGAAGGAGACACATGCCTGGTTGCCATGATACTGAGGACGCGACATGGGGCAACACCCACTGCGTCCCTAGCAACCCGGCGGTGAGGAGCAGCAGCCCGTGTGACAGGACCGGCCGTGAGGGCACGAGGGACCCGCAAACCGCTGATCCTTACAGTTGTGTCTTCTTTCAATGCTTGTGTCTCAAAGAAACCTCGTATTTTTTATAGTAGAACTTAAGTTTCTCATGTACAGTCATAAGAAAAACTAAGTATACACATGATAAAAAAAATCTGGTCCTTTAGAAGATCTTAAAATTTGGGCCAATTCTTCTTTACAATTATGCTTCAGTTCATTGAGGTTTGTGGTCCTTTGTTTATGCAGAGCTCTCTTATAGTTCTGCACTGCATTTCAATTAGGGTGAGGTCTGGACTTTAAATGAGCCATTACAGCACCTTGATTATTTCCTTTTTCGGCCATTCTGATGTAGATTTGCTGGTGTGTTTGTGATCATTGTCCTATTGCATGACCCAATTTCAGCTTTTGGATAAATGGCTTCACATTTGATTATAGAACACTTTGGTATACATAAGAGTTCGTGGTCAATTTAATGATTTTAAAGTGCCCAGGTCCTGTGGCTACAAAACAAGCCCAAATCGTCACCCTTCCACCACTGTGCTTGACAGTTGGTATAAGGTGTTTGTGATGATATGCTGTGTTTGGTTTTCACCAAATGTGATGCTGAGCATTAAGGCCAAATAGATCTACTTTAGTCTCATCTGTTCAAAGGACGTTGTTCCAAAAGTCTTGTGGTTTGTTCAGATGCAACTTTGCAAAATTTAGCTATGCTGCCATGTTGTTTTTAGAAAGAAGAGGCTTTCTCCTGACAACCCTTCCAAACAAGCCATACGTGTTCAGTCTTTTTCTAATTGAACTATCATGAACCTGAACATTTAACATATTAATTGAGGTCTTTTCAGTCTGAGATGTAGCTCTTGTTTTTTTTTTTTATAATTTCTCTGAGCATTGCACGGTATGACCTTCGGGTAAATTTACTGGCTTTGTCCAGTCCTAGGAAGATTGTCAACTGCCTTGAGTGTTTTCCACTTGTGAATAATCTTGCTCTCTGTAGAATGATGGACTCCAGATTGTTTGGAAATGGGCTTATAACTCTTCCCAGTAGCCTTGCATCACTTCAGGGATGAAGAGTACCTCGGCCGCATCTGTCACAGCCACAGCAGAGGATCGCGAAGCTCTCCCATTGCTTTGAAAACAATGGGGCTGCGATGCAAGAGCATGCAGGAAGATAGAACATGCCGTGATGTGTTTCCAGCCTAGCATTGCATCACTTAGTTTTTCTCGTAACTGTAATTGCTGAAGTGCGTGTCTTGGTGGTACTGCATTTTATTTTTAATCTGCAAACTCAGTTAGGGGGAAGTTTAAGGTTGAGTGTGGAACAATATGTAACCCCAAGACTGTGCTACCACAAAGGCTGATTGAAACCCAAGTAGAACCACCAAATGATGATGTGAACAGAGCTTTGCATGAACAGGGGTAACGTACCATACAGTATTTCATTTTTTAATTGTTTACGATAAATCACTATTAAAGAGAATGCATACAATAAAGTATTTATTGAATAACCTATTTTAACCTACTATGTCTTCAGGGATGAAGTCTTCTGTGCTGCTTTGATTTCTACAATGTTGTAGCCTGACCATTCCCATTGTCCATATTTATTGGTCTTGACTTATGCACAAAATAGTAAGTAATAATTGCAACATTCTGGTCTGAAAAGTGTACTTCTTTCCTTTAGCACTATTTGTAATTAACGCATTGTGATTGCCAACTTCTTTTAGTGATTACTAATACTGCTAGAAGTTCTAGTATATTAAAATCATAATATAAAGTGTTTTCTTGTGAATTTTTAAGGATCAGCCTTGATTCTTTTTGATAAATAATATTCCACAGACCTCTGACATTCAGTATGTGAAGTACTAAGTTCAAGAGATTAAGGGCAATGACTGCCATCCATCTCACTTTTATTTCCATCTCAATGCAACCTTGCATCACTATACATCTGTTTTGTTGATTCACAAGAGCACTTCAGATGCTATACAGTTGATTTTGACAAGTGCTACAATTTAAACTGCTAGATAATTCTCACCAAGATGATTTCAATAGAGATATTATAATTTAGAGCCATGCTACCTTTATTTAGGATCAGAAATTACATCTAATATACTGTGCACTCAGAATTATAATTGTATTTTCTAATTTAACAATTGTAGTGAATGCGGGGATTTTTAATGTTACTCAGATATCCATTACTGAAAACATGATATATTATAATATATGTGCATTTAGTATCAGAACATTTCTCTATAATACAGTTCTTGAAAGAATATTTTTAACTCCTCCTGACCCCTTCTTTCTTTTAAAAAGCATTTTTCATATTGCATCAGATACATTACAATTATTCACAGGAAGAACCTTAAAGGGGTTCTATATCCTAGTAGATCAACAAGGATCCGCTGTGCAGAACCACTGGACCAGTATGCTCATGCACTAAGCTGATTTCTGCAGGGAGGAAACAGCTCCATTCTCACTGTAGTGGTCTGGCTTGGTATTACAAGTTTCCATTTGCATCACTGAGTAAGAACAGAGCTGTCTGATTCCTACAGAATTAGCTCTGTGCGCAAGCACACTGGCCTGGTGGACAGCTGATTATTGACAGTCCCAGGTCGCAGACCCCTGCTGTTCTACTATTGATGGTCTATCCTAAGGATGTCTACTCACATACTGCACTGCTCAATTGTAACCAAATGTTTTGGATGTGCGGTGATTGACAAAGTCAGAAAACCCATGGCACCAGGCATAAATCTGTGGTATGTGCCCCTACACTCTAAATTAGAGACTGCATTGCTACTAGTAAACAGTTTAAATTGCTACAAGGGGTGGACTAAAAATAACATGTATCACCTTTCCACAGATTAGATATGTTTACAAACACTAGGAGGTTCAACTCCTAGAAGCCCCATTGATCAGTAGAACAAAGGTCCCCAGTCCCTTACGTGACTATAGTATGAGTATTCACATAAGTGCATTATTGCTCAATTTACTGTCTATTGATAGGTGATAAGCTGTCAGTGCATGCAGAAATTTTTCGTTTCTCAAAGAGGGGAAGAAGATGACAGTCATTTGAAATGTATTTACTCCATTTAAGTGGTTTTGGAGTGGGACACACTTTTTTTTCAGAAGCTTGCTACATGACCCTTGCCTCTGAGTTTGTTTCTCTCAGCTTTGTAGGCCATGATCCCACCACTGTGCTATCACTTAGCACAAAGATGTTGGCTGGCAACAGGGATACTTGTTGATGCAGAGCAGGAAGCAGCAAGAATCTGCAATATGATAGGCTAGTTGAGCAGATGGAGTTGGGACTCCTGAATGACCTGCCGCTGTGACAAGTACACCAACATGTCACCTCAGCTAGCGTCAGTGTGTCAGTCTCAGCTTGGGTAGTAGCTAGTGTACAGTATAAAAGATGGTTGAAGAGAAAGAGAAGGAGAGAGGTCCACTGCCAAGAGTGGCCCAGTTAGCATTTGTCAGAACTGCCAGATGGGCAGTCTGTTTTTGAGTCAACCCCAACCAAACATTCAGGCAATTTATGTATGTAAATACTATCTCCAGATGCAGATGCAAAGAATAAATATACAACTACATAAATAATTATCATCGCCCAAAGGTTGCTTTGAATGGGACAAGGCTGCAAATATCCAGCAAAGCTGCTACTAAATGTGCAGTGCTTAGGTATATGGAACTATGTAAATAATGGTGCCGTGCTTGACCGAGCACCGTTGCCCCTTCAAACTTCTGATCGGCAAGGGTGCTGAGAGTCAGACTCTCACTGATGGGCTATGTTAACCCCTCAAAGACACTAGCTTTTTTTTTGTTCCACCTCTGGTTTCCTCTCACCACTTTTGTTTTTTGCGAAGCGAGTACTGAGAACGTTAAAACATTTCCAAGTGGAGTGACATGGAAAAAACGCAGTTTCCCATCTTTGGGGGTGGTATTGTTTTTACATCACCAATATTTTTAAGAATAGCCATTCTGAGTATTACAGACTTGTCCTATTCACCTCAATGGGACAAACCTGCAGTACTGAAAATAGCTGTGGTTTAAAAAGATGGCACTCTGAGCACAAGCAGCTACTTCAATCAGCTGATCAGTGGTTGTTCTGGATGGTGGACTCCCACTGATCAGATATTAATGGCCTATTCTATGGACAGGCCATCAATTTTTAAAAGCTGGATAACCCCTTTAAAGAGGTTCTACAAGAATTTCAAGTTATCCTCAGGATAGAGGATAACTTGCTGATTGGTCGGGATGTCACTGCTGAGACCCCTGCAAATCTCAAGAACAGGGAGTCCAATGCCCCTGTCATTCTCACTCTGGAATTACTACATCCCCGCAGTGAGGAGGAGACTGAATGAAGCACAAGTCGTGTGAGCGCACTATTGCTCCATTCACCTTCTATGGGACTGCCAAGATAGCTGAGTGGCACCTGCTGGAGTATTTCCATCGGCTCCATTGAAATGAATGGTGGGCTGACCGCACATGTGTGCCCAGCTTTGCATTCAGAGTAATGTCACTGTGGGGGTAGAAGTAAACGAGCAGGATATGAGAGTCTTGTTCTGGAGATTGGCGGAAGTCCCACTGATCAATAAGTTAAGCCCTATATTGTGGATAGGGGATAACATGAAATTCTGGTGCAACCCCTTTAAGAAGCTTTTATATAGAATGACAGCTCATCCAATCAGAAGATTGTTGGAGAATGCCATTGTTTTTAATGAAAATGTGTCCATATAAATAAAAGTATTATTATGTTAAGAATATTGCTAAGTGTGTACTGTTTATGTAAGAGTTCCAAGAACAGATTAAAATTACTCCATGCATAAAGAAACAGGCAGCAAGAGTTTAATTGATGACTACTATTCCCTAGAAAAGTAAATGGCCATGTGGCATCTGCCATTAGCAGGTAATTATCAGTGTAAGCGTGTCAGCCTGGAGCCTTGTCACTGTTATTACCCTCATCAGTCATCACATAATACCCCTTTCTACATGTACATTGCCTGTCTCTGTTTCATAGACACAAGCAAGCAGTTCGTGTTCACCTCCAATTTTGGGTCACACAAGGTAGGCAATGTCATTGTGTGACAGTACTGTAAATGCAGGAGTACACTATCAAACAGAGGATGGAGGTGATGGGATATGGTGGCTCACTATGCACACTTCTTGTCATATACTTATACCGAGACCTCAACACAGCACTTCTGGGTGGCTTCAGCATGCCTCTCAGCAGCATGCAATGCATTGGAAAAGTCTTTAGACTAGAGATGAGCGAGCGTACTCGTCCGAGCTTGATGCTCGTTCGAGTATTAGGGTGTTCGAGATGCTCGTTACTCGAGACGAGCACCACGCGTTACTCGAGTCAATTCCATTTATTTCCCTGAAACTTTTGCGCCCTTTTCTGGCAAATAGACATGCAGGGAAGGCATTACAACTTCCTCCTGTGACGTGCCAGCCCTATCCCACCCCCCTGCAGTGAGTGGCTGGTGAGATCAAGTGACCGCCAAGTATTTAAAACTTTCCCGCCCGCTGCTCGCCTCAGACATACGCTGGCAGAGATTAGGGAGGGTGCTGCTGGTGCTATAGTTAGTGTTGGCGTCTTCAAGAACCCCAACGGTCCTTCTTAGGGCCACATCTGACCGTGTGCATTACTGTTGTGGCTGCAGGGAGCAGTTTTGCTATTTTTTTTTTTATATCGGGCGTGCAGGCTATAGCATTCTCAGGCTGCAGTCTGTACTACGTAGTATAGGGGCAGTATTGGTCAGGCAGGAACAGTGGTAGTGTGGAATCCTGTCTAGAAGAACCCCAACGGTCCTTCTTAGGGCCACATCTTACCGTGTGCATTACTGTTGTGGCTGCTAGGAGCAGTTTTGCACCAATTTTTTTTTTCAACTTGGGCTCTGCAGACTATTGCGTTCTCAGTCTGCAGCCAATTATACAGAGTATAGGGGAAGTATTGGTGAGGCAGGGACATGCTAGTGTAGAATCCTGTCAAAAAGTACCCCAAAAAAGCTCCTGCTTAGGGCTATCTGTGACTGTGTGTATTTAACTCCATGGCTGCTGGCAGTTGTAGTACCTCACTATTGCACAGCTAGGCCTGCTTGCAGGCTTCTGTATTATTTTTTTCCTGGGTGCAGTTTGCATAACATAAGCGCTGTTTCCCTCCAACTGCACGCCAATAATTCAAAAAAAATTTTTACACCGCTGTGTGTCTGCCGTCAACTGCACGCACAGCGGACGGCGACAGCCCCCGATAGAGGGAAAGTCAGCTACACTCCATATAGCCTGCATTGCATTTCCCAAAAATTAAAAAAAACAAAAAACCTTCTTGCGGCTAGCTGTGACTGTCTGCATTTCACTGCGTGGCTGCTGTGAGTTCAGGTGTATCACTATTGCATATTGCACAGCTAGGCCTGCTTGCAGGCTTCTATATAATTTTTTTCCTGTTTCCCTCCAACTGCACGCCAATAATTCAAAAATGTTTTACACCGCTGTGTGTCTGCGTCAACTGCACGCACAGTGGACAGCGACAGCCCCTGATAGAGGGAAAGTCAGCTACACGCTATATGGCCTGCATTGCATTTCCCAAATTTTTTTTTTTTTTTAAATCCTTCTTATGGCTAGCTGTGACTCTCTGCATTTTACTGCGTGGCTGCTGTGAGTTCAGGTGCTTCACTATTGCATATTGCACAGCTAGGCCTGTTTGCAGGCTTCTGTATTATTTTTTCCTGGCTGCAGTTTGCGTAACATACGCGCTGTTTCCCTCCAACTGCACGCCAATATTTGTAAAATTTTTTACACCGCTGTGTGTCTGCCGTCAACTGCACGCAAAGCCTATGGCGACAGCCCCTGATAGAGGGGAAGTCAGATACACGCTATATAGCCTGCATTGCAGTCCAAAAAAAAAAAAGACCTTCTTACAGCTACCTGTGACCGTCTGCATTTCACTGCGTGGCTGCTGGGAGCTCAGGTGCATCACTATTGCATATTGCACAGCTAGGCCTGCTTGCAGGCTTCCGTATAATTTTTTTTTCTGGCTGCAGTTTGCGTAACATAAGCACTGTCTCCCTCCAACTGCACGTCAATAATTCTAAAATTTTTTACACCACTCTGTGTCTGCTCTATTCGTAATCCACCATGCTGAGGGGTAGAGGTAGGGCTAGAGGACGTGGACGTGGACGTGGACGCGGGCGAGGACGCGGAGTTCCAAGTGAGGGTGTGGGCATAGGCCGAGTTCCTGGTCCAGGTGAATCGCAGCCGGCTGCTGCGGGATTAGGAGAGAGGAAAGTTTCTGGGATCCCCAGCTTCATATCACAATTTTTGGGTCCATGTCGTAGACCTTTATTGCAAAATGAGCAGTGTGAGCAGGTCCTGTTGTGGATAGCAGAAAGTGCATCCAGCAATGTATCGACCACCCAGTCTTCTACGCCGTCCACTGCTGCAACTCTGAATCCTCTCGCTGCTGCTCCTCCTTCCTCCCAGCCTCCTCACTCCATGAAAATGACACATTCTGAGGAGCAGGCAGTCTCCCAGGAACTGTTCTCGGGCCCCTGCCCTGATTGGGAAAAAATGGTTCCACTCCCACCTGAGGAGTTTGTCGTGAACGATGCCCAACCTTTGGAAAGTTCCCAGGGTCCGGGTGATGAGGCTGTGGACTTCCGGCAACTGTCTCAAGAGCTTTCAATTAGTGAGGGGGTCGATGATGACGATGAGACACAGTTGTCTATCAGTGAGGCAGTAGTAAGGGCAGTAAGTCTGAGGGAGGAGCGCACAGAGGATTCGGAGGAAGAGCCGCTGGACGATGAGGTGACTGACCCCACCTGGTTTGATAAGCCAACTGAGTACAGGTCTTCAGAGGGGGAGGCAAGTGCAGCAGCAGGACAGGTTGGAAGAGGCAGTGGGGTGGCTAGGGGTAGAGGCAGGGCCAGACCGAATAATCCCCCAACTGTTTCCCAAAGCACCCCCTCGCGCCAAGCCACCGTGCAGAGGCCAAGGTGCTCAAAGGTGTGGCAGTTTCTCACTGAGAGCGCAGACGACCGACGAACAGTGGTGTGCAACCTTTGTCGCGCCAAGATCAGCCGGGTAGCCACCACTACCAGCCTCACCACCACCAGCACGCGCAGGAATATGATGGCCAAGCACTCCACAATGTGGGACGAAAGCCGTTCACCGCCTTTGGGTTGCACCACTGCCTCTCCCCCTGTGCCCCAACCTGGCACTGAGATCCAACCCCCCTCTCAGGACACAGGCACGAGCGCCTCTCGGCCTGCACCCACACCCTCACCTCTGCTGTCCTCGGCCCCATCCAGCAATGTCTCTCAGTGCAGCGTCCAGCTGTCGCTAGCACAAGCGTTGGAGCGAAAGCGCAAATACGCCGCCACACACCCGCATGCTCAAGCTTTAAACGAGCACATTGCCAAATTGATCAGCCTGGAGATGCTGCCGTACAGGCTTGTGAAAACGGAGGCTTTCAAAAACATGATGGCGGCGGCCCCGCGCTACTCGGTCCCCAGTCGCCACTATTTTTCACGGTGTGCCGTCCCAGCCCTGCATTGTACGCGCTCTCACCAACGCGGTTACTGGGAAGGTCCACTTAACAACAGACACGTGGACAAGCACAGGCGGGCAGGGCCACTAAATCTCCCTGATGGCACATTGGGTGAAATTAGTGGAGGCTGGAACCGAGTCAGAGCCTGGGACCGCTCACGTCCTACCCACCCCCAGAATAGCGGGCCCCAGCTCGGTGCTGGTATCTGCGGCGGTGTATACCACCTCCACTAAACCTTCCCCCACCTTCTCCTCCAACGCAACCTCTATCTCGCAATTAGGATGTGTCAGCAGCACGTCGCCAGATGTCGGTGTCGCGCGGTGCGGCAGCACAGCGGTGGGCAAGCGTCAGCAGGCTGTGCTGAAACTACTCAGCTTAGGAGAGAAGAGGCACACGGCCCACGAACTGTTGCATGATCTGAGAGAGCAGACCAATCACTGGCTTTCGCCGCTGAGCCTCATACCGGGCATGGTCGTGTGTGACAACGGCCGTAACCTGGTGGCGGCTCTGCAGCTCGGCAGCCTCACGCATGTGCCATGCCTGGCCCACGTTTTTAATTTGGTGGTTCAGCGGTTTCTGAAAAAATACTCACACTTGTCAGACCTCCTCGGCAAGGTGCGCGCACATTTCCGCAAGTCCAACACGGACGCTGCCATCCTGCGCACCCTGCAACATCAGTTTAATCTGCCAGTGCACTGATTGCTGTGCGACGTGCCCACACAGTGGAACTCTACGCTGCACATGTTGGCCAGGCTGTATGAGCAGCGTAGAGCTATAGTGGAATACCAACTCCAACATGGGCGGCGTAAAGGGAGTCAGCCTCCTCAATTCTTTACAGAGGAGTGGGCATGTATGGCAGATATCTGCCAGGTCCTTGGAAACTTTGAGGAGTCTACCCAGATGGTGAGTGGCGATGCTGCAATCATTAGCGTCACCATTCCTCTGCTATGCCTCTTGAGAAGTTCCCTGCAAAGCATAAAGGCAGACGCTTTGCGGTCGGAACAGGAGACGGGGGAAGACAGTATGTCGCTTGATAGTCAGAGCACCCTCATGTCTATATCTCAGCGCATTTTGGAGCAGGAGGAGGAGGAGGGGGAGGAGCCTCAGGAGGAGGAGGGGGAAGAGACAGCTGGGCCCACTGCAGAGGGTACCCATGCTGCTTGCCTGTCATCTGTTCATCGTGTATGGCCTGTGAAGGTGGAGGAGGATCCTGAAAGGGATCTTCCTAGTGAGGACAGCCATGTGTTGCGTACAGGTACCCTGGCACACATGGCTGACTTCCTGTTAGGATGCCTTTCTCGTGACCCTCGCGTTAGACGCATTCTTACCACTACGGATTACTGGGTGTACACGCTGCTCGACCCACGGTATAAGGAGAACCTTTCCACTCTCATTCCCGAAGAGGAAAGGGGTTCGAGAGTGATGCAATACCACAGGGCCCTGATGGACAAACTGATGGTAAACTTCCCATCTGACAGCGCTAGCGGCAGAAGGCACAGTTCCAAGGGCCAAGTAGCAGGGGAGGCGCGGAGATCAGGCAGCATGTTCAGCGCAGGCAGGGGAACACTCTCCAAGGCCTTTGCCAGCTTTATGGCTCCCCAGCAAGACTGCGTCACCACTCCCCAGTCAAGGCTGAGTCGGAGGGGCACTGTAAAAGGATGGTGAGGGAGTATGTAGCCGATTGTAACACCATTCTCCGTGACGCCTCTGCTCCGTACAACTACTGGGTGTCAAAGCTGAACACGTGGCACGAACTCGCGGTGTATGCCCTGGAGGTGCTTGCTTGCCCTGCCGCTAGCATCTTGTCAGAGAGGGTGTTTAGTGCAGCTGGGCGAATCATCACGAATCAGCGTACCCGCCTGTCAACTGACAGTGCCGACATGCTAACACTCATAAAGATAAACAAAGCCTGGATTTCCCCAGACTTCTCTTCTCCACCAGCTGAGAGCAGCGTTACCTAAACATTCTTTTCACTGTGACTGCAGATGCAAGCATTGTTCTCTATCACCGTAAAAAAAGGGACATTTACCTTTGTCAATCTGTGTATGATATTAGTCCTCCTCCTCCTGCTCCTCCTCCTGAAACATCATGTCATCACGCTGAACTGCCAATTTTTCTGCGACCCAAAAGGCTCATATAACTTTTTTCAAACAATATTTCTACGTTTCTAACTAAAGCATTGAAACTTCAACATGAACCAATTTTGGGGGGGTTTCACCTGCCCTTTCTGTTGAGCAATTTTTCTGGGGTACATTTGTACTGTTGGTACACTAATTTTTTGGGCCCTCGCCTACACTGTAATCCAAGTAATTTTTCTGGCCTTTGCCTACACTCATGGTACACTAATGTGTCAGGGGTTGGCCTACACTCTTGCTACAGAAATGTAACTCGGGTCTGCCTGCCTATACTTCTGCCACAGTAATGCTACAGGGGTCTGCCTATACTTCTGCAACAGAAATGTTACTTCGGTCTGCCTATACTTCTGCTCCTGAAATGTTACTTTGCTCTGTCTATACTGTAACTACAGAAATGTTACTGGGGTCTCCCTACACCTCTGCAACATAACTGTTAGTGGGGTCAGCTTATACCTTTGCTACAGGAATATTACAGGGGTCTGTGCATAGTATGGGTGCACTACGTTTTTCCATTGCGGTGTTCTACGTATCTGGCCCTAAAAAAAAAACCCAGACTGACTAGGGCATGTAGTGTTGGCTGAAGCCAACCTGTATTTTATCTGACGTTAGCTCAGCTGTCCGGGGCACTGCAATGGGATTTATTAATGTACCGTCGGTGGCTTCCTGGGACCCATCCATGCTGTGGGTGCACACAGAATTCCCATAGCGGAGTTGTACCTGCCTGTGACTATTAATTTAAAAAAACAGTCTTACTCGGGCATGCAGTGTGGGCCGAAGCCAACCTGTACTTTATCTGACGTTAGCTCAGCTATCCGGGGGACTGCAATGGGATTTATTTATGTACCGTCGGTGGCTTTCTGGGACCCACCCATGCTGTGGGTCGACACAGACTTCCCAGAGCGGAGTTGTACCTGCCTGTGACTATTAATTTAAAAAACCCAGTCTGACTCGGGCATGCTGTGTGGGCCAAAACCAACCTGTATTTTATCTTACGTTAGCTCAGCTGTCCGGGGCACTGCAATGGGATTTATTTATGTACCGCCGGTGGGTTCCAGGGAGCCACCCATGCTGTGGGTGCACACAGACTTCCCATAGCGGAGTTGTACTTGCCTGTGACTATTAATTAAAAAACCCCAGTCTGACTCGGGCATGCAGTGTGAGCCGAAGCCCATCTACATTTTATCTGACGTTAGCCCAGCTGTCCGGGGCACTGCAATAGGATTTATTTATGTACCGCCGGTGGGTTCCAGGGAGCCACCCATGCTGTAGGTGCACACAGAATTCCCATAGCGGAGTTGTACCTGCCTGTGACTATTAATTAAAAAAACCCAGTCTGACTCGGGCATGCAGTGTGGGCTAAAGCAAACCTGTACTTTATCTAACGTTAGCTCAGCTATCCGGGGGACTGCAATGGGATTTATTTATGTACCGTCGGCGGCTTCCTGGAACCCACCCATGCTGTGAGTCCACACAGACTTCCCAAAGCGGAGTTGTACCTGCCTGTGACAATTAATTAAAAAAACCCAGTCTGACTCGGGCATGCAGTGTGGGCCGAAGCCAACCTGTATTTTATCTGACGTTAGCTCAGCTATCCGGGGCACTGCAATGGGATTTATTAATGTACCGTCAGTGGCTTCCTCGGACCCACCCATGCTGTGGGTCCACACAGACTTCCCAGAGCGGAGTTGTACCTGCCTGTGACTATGAAAAAAGGCCAGACTGACTAGGGCATGGAGTGTGGGTCGAAGCCAACCTGTACTTTATCGCATGCTAGCTCAGCTATCCGGGGCACTGCATTAGGACAAACAAGAGGAGCGATACAGCGCTAATGAGACGTTCACAGCTACGCTAGCATTGGAGTCCGCTGTAGGCCGTGATTGCTGAGGGTTTGTGCAGAGGCCTATGTCTTGGGTGCAGTGAAAGTCCGCTTCCTGCCTACGATTGCTGAAGCTGTGGGCCGAGGCCTATGTCGTCAGCGCGGTGCAAGTCTGCAATGTTTGGCCGCTCTGATTTATTTATTGTTCATGTCTTGGGTTGCCTAGGACCCACCTATGCTGTTGGTGCACACTTAGTTCCCATCGCGGTGTTTGACCTGTCTGGCACAAAGACACTGACTGACTTGGGTAGGGGGCAGAGTGCAGATGGCTTTCCCCTTGCGGTGTCGATTGAGCTATGCGACACCTAGACAGAATGAATACTGTGTAGGTACATGGATTCCCCATAGCTATGTAACTCATGCCCACGTTTGCAGCTCCTGACGGAGGTGGCACAGGATTGGAATGAAGGTCGAACGTCAATTTCTCATCGATTCTCTAAAGCATTGTGGGCTATCGCCCCACCCCTTTTAAAGAGGGTCGCTACCTGGCCCTGCCAACCCTCTGCAGTGTGTGCCTTAGGTTCCTCCTCATGGCAGATGCACTTATAAATAGACATGAGGGTGGTGTGGCTATGAAGTGAGCGTGTGGCATGAGGGCAGCTGAAGGCTGCGCAGGGACACTTTTGTAACCCAGGAGAAGAGGCAGCAGTGTGTCCCGCAGGCAGTGCTTCTGCTTGGTTGGAGGTAGTGTGGTGCTTAGCTAAGGTGTGCCTTGCTAATGAGGGTTGGTCCAAAGTAAAAATTGTTAGGGAGGGGGCTTACTCTTGCCGCTATTGTGGCTTAATATTGGGACCTGGGAGCCTGAGATGCAGCCCAGCATATCGTCCCTCGCCTGCCCTATCCATATCTGTGTCGTTTCCATCACTTTCGTAGGTTTTGAAGATTTGCACAAATGAAAACCTTAGCGAGCATCGGCGATATACAAAAATGCTCGAGTCACCCATTGACTTCAATGGGGTTCGTTACTCGAAACGAACCCTCGAGCATCGTGGAAAGCTCGACTCGAGCAATGAGCACCCGAGCATTTTGGTGTTCGCTCATCTCTACTTAGACCCTTTCACTTCTTTTTGCATTTTGTTATGCTCTGGGTTTGTGCAAATAAATTTAAAAAAAATCTATTTTTTCACCATCATTCGGCACTCAACACCTTATAATGACATCATGAAAACTGAATGCTAGAATTCTTTCTATATTTTAAAAAAAATTAAAAACGAGCATTTTGCATTGACATGTTTTCAGATTCTTTGGTATAACACTTAAAATTTAGCACTGGGGGTCTCTCTTTTCATCACCTGTGAGACATTTCTACATCTTGACTGGACTCCACCTGTGGTAAATTTAGTTGATACATTTTAAAAGAGACACCCTGTCTATACAAGTCTCACAGTTTACAATGCATTTCAGAGCCAAACCAGCCATGCATGGAAAAAACTGTCTGTAGAGCTCGGAGACAGGATTGTGTGGAGGCACAGATCTGGAGAAGGGTACAAAGAATTTCTGCTGCACAGAAAGTACCCAAGAGAACAGTGGACTCCATAATTCTTAATTTGAAGATGTTTGGAACAACCAAGACTCTTCCTAGAGTTGATCAACCCACCACACTAAGTAATCAGGGTAGAAGGGCTTTGGTAAGAGAGGTGACCAAAGATACATTGGTCATGCTGGCTCAACTTCAAAGATCCTGTATGCATAGGGGAGAAACTTCCAGAAGGTCAACATCACTGCAGCACTCTATAAATCTGGGCTTTATGGCAGAATGGCAAAAAACAAGCCTCTTCTCAGTAAAAGAGGCATGGAAATCCCCCTGGTGTTTGTCAAAAATCATCTAAAGGACTTTTAGACTGAGAAACAGGATTCTGCCGTAAACTCCTGTTAGTCCCTGCAGGGAAGTCCTGAGGGTTCCATTCATGTCCCCGGGGGTTCCTTTAATCCCTGCGGGGACTAACAGGAGTTTACAGCAGGACATTTAAAATGTGCTTCTGGGAAGCAAGTTTTAAATGTCCTTCTGTAAGCAGCAGGGAATTCCTCCAGCCTTGCTGCTCGGCAACTCCCCAGCAGTGGTGGGCATCTGGGTGCTCCCTCCAACTCTCTCCCCAGCATCGGGTTCCCCAAGAAATTTCCCCATAGCGGGGGCAGAGAGAGGGGTGGGGTGAGGGGGTTAGAGGGCTTCCCTAAGAGCATGGGGGAGGGCAAAGCTAGAAGGATGTACCCCCTATCTCCTTGCTATGGGGAATCCCTGTGAGAAGCCCTCTTGCCATGCCCTCTCTCTCTGCACTATGGGGATATCCCTTGGGAATCCCTATAGCCTTGCTCTCTCTCTCCCTGCTATGGGGAAATTCCAAAGCCCTGCTGTGCTTCAACTCTATTTCCTCCTGGAGCAGCTGCGCTTTTTTTAAGCAGTGAATGCACAATTTTCACACGTATGAAGCTCAACTCTTCTGTGCATGAAAAATTGCACATTCACGTTTTCTTTTTAGTGCAGTTTAGTTTTTTGCGCACCTATACTGAGCTAAAACCAAGCCCGTGTGAAAGAGCCCTTACATATACTAAACTCGTTACTACATCTAGTTCGAGATGGTCAGGTTTATAAACAGATCCGTTGAAATTGTGTACATCCTCAAATGTTTTCAAATACTTGCATCATCATTACCTTCTTTTCAATCACTAATTAATATAAATCAAAATTAACATATTTGTAATTCCTGTGTCTGCTCATTTTTCGCTGCCTATTTCAGCTATTACCTACCATAACAGATGGATAACAGGCAGGTGATCAGGCTGGGGGGAGTATAGAGCAACCGAAGTGTGGTGAGGCAGGAGGAAATGGAAACAGAGCAAATGATAGCCTTTTACACAGGTCTGCTTGCTGCTAAGGAATAGAAACTATGATAGCAATTTGGAAATATTGCAAAATGAGATTCTCAAAGCACAACCATTAACTATCTCTAAAGGAAGGAAGAATGGGATGCATTTAAAGAGACCAGGATGAATGAACACTGAACTTCCCCACATGTTAAAACAGAAGAAAAATAGGTTTATCAAATGGAAAGTGAGGGAAATATCTAAAGAAAAATATAATGCGGTTTGCAGAAACTGTAGAGCAAGTGTCAGAAAAGCTAAAGCTAATAATGAATTGAGGTTTGCAACAAGGGCCAAAATTACTAAAAAAAAGGATTTGGGGGGTATGTCAAAAGGAAAGTAAAAGATGCTATAAGATATTTGCAGGATGAAAATGGTGAATTAGTTAAAAATGATGTTGAGAGGCTGTTTTTTTAAATTCCTATTTTGTATCTGTTTTCTATCAGAAAGTAGATGTAACATCAACTGATCTTCCCTATGATATTGGGGGAATAAAAGAATGCATGTTATCCATAAGCAGAGAGACAATAGTGACTGAACACTTAGCTAACTTAAATGAATTTAGGTCCAGATGAATTACATTCTAGGATACTAAAGGAAGCAGCAAAGGTAATTGCTGAACCACTCACCATAATCTTTGAAAATTCCTGGAAAACAGGATAAGGCCCACAAGATTGGTAAGAGGCAAATGTTGTCCTTATCTTCAAAAAAAAGGCATAAGGTGGATCCAGAAAACTACTGGCCTGAGAGCCTGACGTCTATACCAGGAAAAATCGTTAAATTAATAGAATGTATGCAAGTAATTGGATGAAAATGGAGTAATTAACAAGAGTCAGCATGGGTTTGTAGCAAACAAGTCATGCAAGACAAATCTAAGTTCCTTATATGAAAGAATCACTGATTGGGTTGATCAGGAAAATGAGGTAGAGATAGTATATCTTGACTTTAATAAAGCATTTGACAAAGTATCTCAAAACAAACTTATTTAAAAAATGACTAAATATGGGATTGACAATGCAACTGTTAGGTGGATTCACAACTGGCTGAGTGATCGTACTCAAAGAGTGGTCATAAATGGCTGCACATCCAAGTGGAAGAATGTGGCAAGTGGGGTATCACAAGGATCTGTCCTGGGCCCAGTGTTGTTCAACATTTTCCTAAATCATCTGAAAGGGGAAATTGAGGAGAAACTGATCAAATTTGGCGACGACACAAAGCTAGGAGGGATAGCTAACACTAGAAAAGAGAGAGAGTATTCAAAAAGATCTAGAAAAGCTTAAACATTGGGAGGCAACTAACAGAATGCTATTTAACAAGGTGAAATGCAGAGCCCTGCATCTGGGTAAGAAAAATGAAAAAAGCGCATACAGAATGAGAGGAATTGGGCTAAGCAGCAGCACATGTATACTAATAGATCACAGACTGAATATGAGTCAGCAATGTAATGCAGCAGCAAAACTTTTATTAATTTCTTAGGGGGATTGGGGCAAAAAAGAAATTCTGCCATTTGACTTTTGGATTTTTACGTGATAACATTATTATCTGGGTCAGAATGATTCAGGTGATACTAAGTTGATAATGTTTTTTTATATTTTGCTATTTTTGTACACTAAAAACATTTATTCTTTTTTAAAGATTTGCTTTTGTGCTGCAGCATTCCAAGAGCCATTGTATTTTTAATTTTTCCATCAATGTAACTCTGTAAGGGCTTTTTTGTGGGGTGAACTCTAGTTTTCATTTATCCAACTTTTGGGAGCATATAACATTTTGTCTTGGCTCAAAGGGGGGAATTTCAATAACTTTCCCAATAAATGCATTTAGTTTGGATTATTTTTCCAAGTTAAAATGGGAGGAGTTTCAACTGTACCCCAATAACTTATCCCAATAAATGAATTTGGTGGCATAATGGCATAATTGTTTTTTGTTATGTTCAAAACATCAGCAGGCCTTTTCAGAGAGCCTAATGGCAATAAATAAAGAGTATAATAAATATAACACTTTCGTTTGGGTATATAATTTTTTAATTGTGATTATTAAAAGTTGTCTTAACATATTAGTGAAGCTGAATAAAGCTATTCCAATTATTTTAGTAATGCACGATTTTTTTTCTAGGTTAAATGAGCAAAAACTACAATTCTGGCATTGTTTTTTAGTTTTTTTCCCTCTTTTTTTCAGCGATCGTGCAGTATAAATTACATGCTACCCCCATCCTAACCTTATTTTGCAGGTCAATATAATTAGTGAGGAGGAATATGCAAAATTAGTAATTGTGCCTATGTTTTTTTAATGCCATTCACAATGCAGATTAAATAATGTTCTTTACTCTTTAATTTGGGTTGCTATGAATGTGGTTATACCAGTTTTACAGTGTGTGCTTTTTTCCCAATAAGGAGCACATGAGGGTATTTTCTAACAGCTTTTTTAACATTCTTATTAAACATTATTACACTTTTTATTTCTGTCCCACTGTGGGGTTTTTAATAGAGATGAGCGAGTGTACTCGCTAAGGCACATTACTCGAGCGAATAGTGCCTTACCCGAGTATCACCCCGCTCGTCTCTAAAGATTCGGGGGCCGGCGGGGGCAGGGAGCGGCGGGGGAGAGCGGGGAGGAACGGAGGGGAGATCTCTCTCTCCCTCTCTCCCCCCGCTCCCTCCCGCTCCCTGCCGCAACTCACCTGTCACCCGCACCGGCCCCCCGAATCTTTAGAGACGAGTGGGGAGATACTCGGCTAAGGCACTACTCGCTTGAGTAATGTGCCTTAGAGAGTATACTCGCTCATCTCTAGCTTTTAACTTTATTTCCTTTTATTATTAATAGAATACATGGAAATACTTCAGGATTGTCATATATTATATAAGCCTATCAGACCCTGCCTCTGGAAGGGCCTAATAGGCCATTGTACATAACAGACATGAAGGTAATTATAAGGCCACCAAGTGTCATAACAATCCATCGGCATTCCACAATCTCATTTTCAATTTCAATCTCAATTTCTTACATACTGTAGTTGCTATTCACTACACCATCTAGGCGGTTAAACAGCTAACTCTAAGTCCAGACATAAGAGCTGAAGGCCATGTGAGCTCTCCCTCCTCCTCACATGGGACACCCATGCCCTGCTTCCAATGCAGAGCCATAAAAAGCCACATACACCGTAAGAAAGTACACTAGTGGTGGCTTCCTTAAAAAGGCGTATTGGTGGTCACTAATAGGTTAATGATATATATATATATATATATATATATATATATATATATATATATATATATATATATATATAGTAGCCAAGCATTTATAAAATCGTGGAGGCAGTAGCATATAACAATTCTTTGTTGGAGTTATCGTGGTAGTTAGGATTGTTGTGAGGGCTCTGTTGTCATCTTCTTGCATGCTATCTAATGCCACGTCTCTGCTGAGACTTGGTAATTGGTCTAAGGCTGTGGTGGTGTACCTATGGCACATGTGCCAGAGCGGCACAGAGCCCTGTATGTTGACATGCGTGTCAATGGTTGTTCACCACGATTGTGATTACCAGCCGGGGTGCTGCAGCTTCCCGGTCAGTAATCACTGAGCAGCACTGAAGGCAGTGTGTGCACCTGGAATCCTCCTCCCCTGACCTGTCCTCCTTGATTCTGCAAGAGGAGAGGAGAAAGAAGAAGGAGTCTGGGTGCACACACACTTCCACCCACAGCAGCACCGAGAAGAGAAGCAATGGCGCTTTGACGACAAGGAGGAGGTAAGTATATGGGTCTCAGGGTGGTGCTATTACTACTGGGGCTACTGTGGGGGTCACTATTACTACTGGGGTTGAAATAAGGAAAACTATTAGCAATAGTGTCCTCTATAGCGACCCCAGTAGCAATAGTATTACTGCTGAGGTCACTGTGGGGGTCACTATTACTATTGAGGCTACTGTGAGGGCAACTATTACTATTAGGGCTAATATAAAGGACACAATTACTACTGAGGCCACTGTGGGGGTTACTATTACTACTGGGGCCAATAAAGGAGGCATGATTACTAGTAAGATCACTGTGGGGGACGTTATTACTACTGGGGTCACTCTGCATATAGCAGCATACCTCAAGCTGACTTTGCATGTGCCACAAATGCTGCAGAATGTCCACAGTGGAAATTTCTGTGGCAAATTATGCAGCATTTACACATACATAAAAAAGTCAAAATCTGCACCAGTGCTCCAGCTAGGACAGAAACACAGGGTGTTCCTCAGTGTCTGTTTTGAAACGGCCCTTTTCTTTTTATAACAGCAGAGGTAAAATCATACGTTGTAATAAGATCCACCCCTTGATGTGTTGGCACTTTGCGATAAATAAGTTGGTTTTAAGTTGCAGTCTGGGCACTCGGTCTCTAAGAAGTTCGCCATCACTGACCTAGAGCCACTGTGATAAGTGCTATTCATGAATGAATAGCTAAGGGCTATGTGTGATTGGCTGAGCGCTCAGCCAATAGCTGAGCAGTAGCTACTATTGGCTGAGCCCTCAGCCAATCTGCACAGCCCTTTCAGGAGGCGCGGATTTTTAAATCCCCGACTGCTGAAAGAGCTCAGTAGCAGTGCCGGGGAGCCAGCAGGAGGACGTGGCTGAGAGCAGAAGAGGTGAGTATAATTTTTTTTCACACTTAT
Source organism: Eleutherodactylus coqui (assembly GCF_035609145.1). Classification (NCBI taxonomy): domain Eukaryota; kingdom Metazoa; phylum Chordata; class Amphibia; order Anura; family Eleutherodactylidae; genus Eleutherodactylus; species Eleutherodactylus coqui. Next base: position 154,555,430 of record NC_089838.1, read on the forward strand.
TGATGATTATTGGGGAAGGGCTTATATTTCAAGCCCTTCCCCAATAATCATTCCACGGGGCTTGCCAAAGCAATGCTTTCAATGGGATCAGCAGCTGTGCCGATCCCATTGAAAGCAATGGAATAGAATGCCGGGGACTTCTGCAACAGCTGTGACAGCTGTCACAGCTGTGGCAGAGGATTCCTTCATCCCCGCGGTCCCCGCGGGGATGAAGGAAACTCCTGTCACAGCTGTGGCAGAAGTCTCCGGCATTCTCCATGTCTTTTCAATGGGGCTAGCGCTGCTGTCGCTGGCCCCATTGAAAAGACTGGCGATATGTCGCCGTGATGCCGATTTTTTTCTCGCACTGCGATGCGAGACTTTAACTTTAGAATCGCATCGCAGTGGAGAAAATATCGCCAGTGGGTGGGAGCCCTGAGAGTGATTTTTACTTAGTGACAGGCAGGAGGAGCATTATTATCGAGTGGAGAGCATGACAGGCATTATTGCCAAGTGGAGGCCATGAGGAGCATTATAAGCAAGTGGGAATGATGAGAGGACATCACCTGTGATCACTGCATGTAATGGTACTGCAATCACTTATACAGTCTACAAAGCGCCTGTGTACAGCTGGTATATGTGGTCTCCATTTAGGGGTACTAATGGTCTTTGTATAGTGATTTTTTTATTAAGACTTTAGTGGTATTATGTGGTCATCATGTCAGGGGTATAATTTGGCTTATTCACAGGAATGATATACTCGTGTCAATTTTGGGCGATACGATGCAGACAAACCTTGCACGAGTATGATATACATTCTTTTGAATGGATTCATTCACACAAGCTAATTGTTTTTCCTTGCAGCATCCCTCGGAACTAGAGATGAGCGAACGTACTCGCCCGAGCTTGATACTCGTTCGAGATGCTCGTTACTAGAGGCGAGCACCACGCGATGTTCGAGTTACTTTCACTTTCATCTCTGAGACGTTAGCGCGCTTTTCTGGCCAATAGAAAGACAGGGAAGGCATTACAACTTCCCCCTGCGACGTTCAAGCCCTATACCACCCCCCTGCAGTGAGTGGCTGGCGAGATCAGGTGTCACCCGAGTATATAAATCGGCCCCTCCCGCGGCTCGCCACAGATGCATTCTGACAGAGATCAGGGAAAGTGCTGCTGATGCCGGAGCTGCTATAGGGAGAGCGTTAGGAGTGATTTTCGGCTTCAAGAACCCCAACGGTCCTGCTTAGGGCCACATCTGACCGTGTGCAGTACTGTTGAGGCTGCTTTTAGCAGTGTTGCACAATTTTTTTTTTTTTTGTATATCGGGTGTGCAGAGCATTGCGTCCTCAGTCTGCAGTCATTGTACAGAGTATAGGGCCAGTACTGGTGAGGCAGGGAAAGAGATATACAGGCTATATAGGCAGTGGGCTTTTTCAAAAAGAAAATTGGGGAAAAATACTATATTTGGGCTGCCTGTGACAGTCTTCAGTTTACTGTGTGTCTGCTGGGGGTAGTAGTCCTAATTAATATGCAGCTAAGCGTTACAGAAGGCTTGCGCAAAATTGTTTTCTGGCTCTGCTGTCTCCGTTACATCACCGCCGTCATCCCGGCAGAGGGAAACAGTATACATAATATTATACGCTGCCTACAGTATCTGTCTGCTGGGGGTAGTAGTCCTAATTAATACGCAGCTAAGCATTACAGCAGGCTTGCACAAAATTGTTTCCTGGCTCTGCTGTCTCTGTTACATCACTGCCGTCATCCCGCCAGAGGGAAACAGTATACATAATATTATACGCTGCCTACAGTATCTGTCTGCTGGGGGTAGTAGTCCTAATTATTACGCAGCTAAGCGTTTCAGCAGGCTTGCGCAAAATTGTTTCCTGGCTCTGCTATCTCTGTTACATCACCGCCATCATCCCGCCAGAGGGAAACAGTATACATAATATTATACGCTGCCTACAGTATCTGTCTGCTGGGGGTAGTAGTCCTAATTAATACGCAGCTAAGCGTTACAGCAGGCTTGCGCAAAATTGTTTTCTGGCTCTGCTGTCTCCATTACATCACCGCCATCATCCCGCCAGAGGGAAACAGTATACATAATATTATACGCTGCCTACAGTATCTGTCTGCTGGGGGTAGTAGTCCTAATTAATGCGCAGGTAAGCGTTACAGCAGGCTTGCGCAAAATTGTTTCCTGGCTCTGCTGTCTCTGTTACATCACCGCTGTCATCCCGCCAGAGGGAAACAGTATACATAATATTATACGCTGCCTACAGTATCTATCTGCTGGGGATAGTAGTCCTAATTAATACGCAGCTAAGTGTTACAGCAGGCTTGCACAAAATTGTTTCCTGGCTCTGCTGTCTACGTTACATCACCGCCGTCATCCCGCCAGAGGGAAACAGTATACATAATATTATACGCTGCCTACAGTATCTGTCTGCTGGGGGTAGTAGTCCTAATTATTACGCAGCTAAGCGTTTCAGCAGGCTTGCGCAAAATTGTTTCCTGGCTCTGCTGTCTCCGTTACATCACCGCCGTCATTCCGCCAGAGGGAAACAGTATACATAATATTATACGCTGCCTACAGTATCTGTCTGCTGTATCAGCTCAGCATTTTAAAAAAATAGAAGCAAAATACTTAAGGCCTACTACTGGCCTTTGGCCACTTGACTGCTTCTGCGCTGTGAATTCCACTAGCTCAGTCATACACACCTACGTCTCCCTACAGGCGTGCGCAAAATTGTTTCCTGGCTCTGCTGTGCGTTCCATAAGGGAAGTCAGCCTCCAACCACAGGCCAATAAGCGGCACATTTAATTACAGCGTTCTGTTTCTGCACTACTGGTAATACAGCATGCTGAGGGGTAGGGGTAGGCCTAGAGGACGTGGACGCGGGCGAGGACGCGGAGGCCCAAGTCAGGGTGTGGGCACAGGCCGAGCTCCTGATCCAGGTGTATCGCAGCCGACTGCTGCGGGATTAGGAGAGAGGCACGTTTCTGGCATACCCACATTTATCTCACAATTAATGGGTCCACGCGGTAGACCTTTATTAGAAAATGAGCAGTGTGAGCAGGTCCTGTCGTGGATGGCAGAAAGTGCATCCAGCAATCTATCGACCACCCAGAATTCTGCGCCATCCACTGCTGCAACTCTGAATCCTCTGGCTGCTGCTCTTCCTTCCTCCCAGCCTCCTCACTCCATTTCAATGACACATTCTGAGGAGAAGGCAGACTCCCAGGAACTGTTCCCGGGCCCCTGCCCAGAATGGCCAGCAATGGTTCCTCTCCCACCGGAGGAGTTCGTCGTGACTGATGCCCAACCTTTAGAAAGTTCCCGGGGTCCGGGGGATGAGGCTTGGGACTTCCGGCAACTGTCTCAAGAGCTTTCAGTGGGTGAGGAGGACGATGACGATGAGACACAGTTGTCTATCACTCAGGTAGTAGTAATTGGAGTAAGTCCGAGGGAGGAGCGAACAGAGGATTCGGAGGAAGAGCAGCAGGACGATGAGGTGACTGACCCCACCTGGTTTGCTACGCCTACTGAGGACAGGTCTTCAGAGGGGGAGGCAAGTGCAGCAGCAGGGCAGGTTGGAAGAGGCAGTGCGGTGGCCAGGGGTAGAGGCAGGGCCAGACTGAATAATCCACCAACTGTTTCCCAAAGCGCCCCCTCGCGCCATGCCAATCTGCAGAGGCCGAGGTGCTCAAAGGTCTGGCAGTTTTTCACTGAGAGTGCAGACGACCGATGAACAGTGGTGTGCAACCTTTGTCGCGCCAAGATCAGCCGGGGAGCCACCACCACCAGCCTCACCACCACCAGCATGCGCAGACATATGATGGCCAAGCACCCCACAAGGTGGGACGAAGGCCGTTCACCGCCTCCGGTTTGCACCGCTGCCTCTCCCCCTGTGCCCCAACCTGCCACTGAGATCCAACCCCCCTCTCAGGAGACACGCACTACCGTCTCCTGGCCTGCACCCACACCCTCACCTCCGCTGTGCTCGGCCCCATCCAGCAATGTCTCTCAGCGCACCATCCAGCCGTCGCTAGCGCAAGTGTTGGAGCGCAAGCGCAAGTACGCCGCCACGCACCCGCACGCTCTAGCGTTAAACGTGCACATAGCCAAATTTATCAGCCTGGAGATGCTGCCGTATAGGGTTGTGGAAACGGAGGCTTTCAAGGGTATGATGATGGCGGCGGCCCCGCGCTACTCAGTTCCCAGTCGCCACTACTTTTCCCGATGTGCCGTCCCAGCCCTGCATGACCACGTCTCCCGCAACATTGTACGCGCCCTCACCAACGCGGTTACTGCCAAGGTCCACTTAACAACAGACACGTGGACAAGCACAGGCGGGCAGGGCCACTATATCTCCCTGACGGCACATTGGGTGAATTTACTGGAGGCTGGGACAGAGTCAGAGCCTGGGACCGCTCACGTCCTACCCACCCCCAGAATTGAGGGCCCCAGCTCGGTGGTGGTATCTGCGGCGGTGTATGCTTCCTCCACTAAACCACCCTCCTCCTCCTCCTCCTCCTCCTCCTACGCAACCTCTGTCTCGCAAGCAAGATGTGTCAGCAGCAGCACGTCGCCAGCAGTCGGTGTCGCGCGGCACGGCAGCACAGCGGTGGGCAAGCGTCAGCAAGCCGTGCTGAAACTACTCAGCTTAGGAGAGAAGAGGCACACGGCCCACGAACTGCTGCAGGGTCTGACAGAGCAGACCGACCGATGGCTTGCGCCACTGAGCCTCCAACCGGGCATGGTCGTGTGTGACAACGGCCGTAACCTGGTGGCGGCTCTGCAGCTCGGCAGCCTCACGCACGTGCCATGCCTGGCCCACGTCTTTAATTTGGTGGTTCAGCGCTTTCTGAAAAGCTACCCACGCTTGTCAGACCTGCTCGGAAAGGTGCGCCGACTCTGCGCACATTTCCGCAAGTCCCACACGGACGCTGCCAGCCTGCAACATCGGTTTCATCTTCCAGTGCACCGACTGCTGTGCGACGTGCCCACACGGTGGAACTCTACGCTCCACATGTTGGCCAGGCTCTATGAGCAGCGTAGAGCTATAGTGGAATACCAACTCCAACATGGGCGGCGCAGTGGGAGTCAGCCTCCTCAATTCTTTACAGAAGAGTGGGCCTGGTTGGCAGACATCTGCCAGGTCCTTGGAAACTTTGAGGAGTCTACCCAGATGGTGAGCGGCGATGCTGCAATCATTAGCGTCACCATTCCTCTGCTATGGCTCTTGAGAAGTTCCCTGCAAAGCATAAAGGCAGATGCTTTGCGCTCAGAAACAGAGGCGGGGGAAGACAGTATGTCGCTGGATAGTCAGAGCACCCTCCTGTCTATATCTCAGCGCGTTGAGGAGGAGAAGGAGGAGCATGAGGAGGATGAGGAGGAGGGGGAAGAGACAGCTTGGCCCACTGCTGAGGGTACCCATGCTGCTTGCCTGTCATCCTTTCAGCGTGTATGGCCTGAGGAGGAGGAGGAAGTGGAGGATCCTGAAAGTGATCTTCCTAGTGAAGACAGCTATGTGTTGCGTACCGGTACCCTGGCACACATGGCTGACTTCATGTTAGGATGCCTTTCTCGTGACCCTCGCGTTACACGCATTCTGGCCACTATGGATTACTGGGTGTACACACTGCTCGACCCACGGTATAAGGAGAACCTTTCCACTCTCATACCCGAAGAGGAAAGGGGTTCGAGAGTGATGCTATACCACAGGACCCTGGCGGACAAACTGATGGTAAAATTCCCATCTGACAGCGCTAGTGGCCGAAGGCACAGTTCCGAGGGCCAGGTAGCAGGGGAGGCGCGGAGATCAGGCAGCATGTACAGCACAGGCAGGGGAACACTCTCTAAGGCCTTTGACAGCTTTCTGGCTCCCCAGCAAGACTGTGTCACCGCTCCCCAGTCAAGGCTGAGTCGGCGGGAGCACTGTAAAAGGATGGTGAGGGAGTACGTAGCGATCGCACGACCGTCCTCCGTCACGCCCCTGCTCCCTACAGCTACTGGGTGTCGAAGCTGGACACGTGGCCTGAACTCGCGCTGTATGCCCTGGAGGTGCTTGCTTGTCCTGCGGCTAGCGTCTTGTCAGAGAGGGTGTTTAGTGCGGCTGGGGGAATCATCACAGATAAGCGTACCCGCCTATCAACCGACAGTGCCGACAGGCTTACACTCATCAAGATTCCCCTTTCCCCAGACTTCTCTTCTGCACCAGCGGACAGCAGCGATACCTAAACAATACGTAGGCTGCACCCGCGGATGGAAGCATTGTTCTCTATCACCATCAAAAACGTGGACCTTTTAGCCTCATCAATCTGTGTATAATATTCATCCTCCTCCTCCTGCTCCTCCTCCTGAAACCTGACGTAATCACGCCGAACGGGCAATTTTTCTTAGGCCCACAAGGCTCAGCCATATAATTTTTGTAAACAATTTTTGTACGTTTCAATGCTCATTAAAGCGTTGAAACTTGCACCTGAACCAATTTTTATTTTAACTGGGCTGCCTCCAGACCTAGTTACAAATTAAGCCACATTAACCAAAGCGATTAATGGGTTTCACCTGCCCTCTTGGTTGGGCATGGGCAATTTTTCTGACGTATATTAGTACTGTTGGTACACCAATTTTTTGGGGCCCTCGCCTACAGTGTAATCCAATTAATTTTTAGCCCACCTGCATTAAAGCTGACGTTACCTCAGCTGTGCTGGGCACTGCAATGGGATATATTTATGTACCGCCGGTGGCTTCCTGGCACCCACCCATGCTGTCGGTCCACACGGAGTTGTAACTGCATGTGTCCACTTCTAAAGAACCCCAGTCTGACTGGGGCATGCAGTGTGGGCCGAAGACCACCTGCATTAAACATGACATTACCTCAGCTGTGATGGGCACTGCAATGGGATACATTTATGTACCTCCGGTGGGTTCCAGGGAGCCACCCATGCTGTCGGTCCACACGGAGTTGTAACTGCATGTGTCCACTTCTAAAGAACCCCAGTCTGACTGGGGCATGCAGTGTGGGCCGAAGCCCACCTGCATTAAACATGACATTACCTCAGCTGTGATGGGCAATGCAATGGGATATATTTATGTACCGCCGGTGGCTTCCTGGCACCCACCCATGCTGTCGGTCCACAGGGACTTCACAATAGGGAGTTGTACCTGCCTGTGTCTATGAATTAAAAATCCCGGTCAGGTTGGGGCATGCAGTGTGGGCCGAAGCAAACCTGCATTTAATCTGGCATTAGCTCTGCTGTCCAGGGAACTGCAATGGGATACATTTATGTACAGCCGGTGGGTTCCAGGGAGCTACCTATGCTGTGGGTGCACACGGAATTCCCATTGCGGAGTTGTACCTGCCTGTGACTATTTATAAAAACCGCGGTCTGACTGGGGCATGCAGACACCTTGACAGAATGAATAGTGTGTGGCACATAGGTTCCCCATTGCTATGCCCACGTGTGCAGCTCCTGATGGCGGTGGCACAGGATTATATTTCTCATTGCTTCTGTACAGCATTGTGGGCTATTGCCCCGCCCCTTTTAAAGAGGGTCGCTGCCTAGCCGTGCCAACCCTCTGCAGTGTGTGCCTGCGGTTCCTCCTCATGGCAGACGCACTTATAAATAGACATGAGGGTGGTGTGGCATGAGGGCAGCTGAAGGCTGCGCAGGGACACTTTGGTGTGCGCTGTGGACACTGGGTCTTGCGGGGGGTTGGGCAGCATGTAACCCAGGAGAAGTGGCAGTGGAGTGTCATGCAGGCAGTGATTGTGCTTTGTTGGAGGTAGTGTGGTGCTTAGCTAAGGTATGCATTGCTAATGAGGGCTTTTCAGAAGTAAAAATTGTTGGGAGGGGGGGGGGGCACTCTTGCCGCTATTGTGGCTTAATAGTGGGACCTGGGAACTTGAGATGCAGCCCAACATGTAGCCCCTCGCCTGCCCTATCCGTTGCTGTGTCGTTCCCATCACTTTCTTGAATTGCCCAGATTTTCACAAATGGAAACCTTAGCGAGCATCGGCGATATACAAAAATGCTCGGGTCGCCCATTGACTTCAATGGGGTTCGTTACTCGAAATGAACCCTCGAGCATCGCGAAAATTTCGTCCCGAGTAACGAGCACCCGAGCATTTTGGTGCTCGCTCAACTCTACTCGGAACCCCTCAACCATTGTTTCTAATGATACCTTAAAAGACATCACATGGCACTCACATGCCATATGCATGTGAGTACAATGTTTCCATTTGAAGTCAATGGTAAACACTTGCAATCCTAACAGGCGTGTGAAGATTGCAATTTCACAGAAGTGATGGGGTGTGAGTTTTAATCTAAAATGTTTTGCATCACCGCTCAAATTGCACATTGGCAAGCGTGATATCTTGCCAATGTGGCCCAATATTGCACTCACCCATGTGAATATAGCCTTAAAGGGGTTGTCCGCCGCCCAAACTGATTTCCCCCCCCCCCCCCCCCCATTAATGCCCTGTGGAGTAGAAGCATCACACACAACAGCCTTTCCCATAAAAATCGATATTCTGCTTACCTTTTCATTCCTTTTCTTCCCTTTATAAAGTTTGCCTGAAGAATTCTTCAAAGATGGCGCCGCTGGGTAGTTCCCATGATGCACTGCTGCCTCTCTCTCCTCAGAGTGCGCGCTCCCGATGACACCGGTCACATGACTGGAGGACCGGCGTCATAATGCAGACGCACGCTTCACTGCTTTGAATAGAGCCGGCAGCCGTCCGGTCCCATTCAGAGCAATGAGAGGGCAGGGAGAGCAGTGCGATCTCCTGCTAGAGCTGTGACAACTGTAGCAGTAGATTCCTTCATCTCCCTGGCATGTCCCCTCATCACTGGACAGTGTGACAGCAGTGTCCTAGTGTGCAGTGATGAGGGGACATGCTGAGGAGATGAAGGAATCTCCTGCTAACAGCTGTCACAGCTCTAGCAGGATCGTGATCTGTAGCAGCACTTTCAATAGCAGAGAATCGCGATCCTCAGCTATTGAAAGTGAAAGTAGCACCAAACATGACTGACACACACACAGCCCCCTCCACACATGCACCCCACAGTGTCCCCCTCCAGTGCCCCCCTCCCCCGCAAGCCACCAGCTGACAGCTCCGACGAGCAGAGCCCCCCCGCAAGCCAACAGCTGACAGCTCCGACCAGCAGCATCCTCCCCCCCCCCCCCCACTGGTTGACAGCTCCGACCAGCAGCATCCTCCTCCCCCCCCCCCCCCCCCCACTGGCTGACAGCTCCGACCAGCAGCTCCCCCACCTTCCCCCTCACCCCCATCCCGGGACTACTGACTGACAGGTCTGTCACCCCTACACCTCCCCACCCCTGACTACTGACAGCTCGCAGCACCCCTCCCCCGTGAGAGACCGGCACTCCACTCCACTCCCCCTCCTCCACTCCCCTTACCTGTCAGCTGAAGATCCCGCGGCCGTGCGTCCCCTGCAGGCAGACCAGAGCTTCCTGAAGCAGCTGGCAGAAGAAGATCTACTGCGCATGCGCGGAGTAGAAGAAGCGCGTCCCCATGCAGAGAACACCTGGAGCTGGCCCGACAAGAAGAGGACAAGAGACTTGTCGGAACCAATGGCAACCGAGGAGCAACACGGGGGGGGGGGGGGGGCACTCCAAAAGGTAAGTGAATAACTTCTGTTTGCCTAATTTACAATGCACAATGTATCTTACAAAGTGCATTGTATTGGGCAAACAGAAGTAATGAGGCCTCATGTTTATGGCCGGACAACCCCTTTAAGGTTATCAACACCTTTGAGGGGAATATTAAATTTTTTGCCATTTAAATGCATATTTTTTGGGCTGACAATCATTTATGATATAAAGTTTACTTAAAAACTTTGCATGATTTGCTTCTGCAGTTTCTGTATATCACTGTATGTAGACATTGCAGTCTAAGCCTCAATAGGAAATCTATTAGTGAAGCTGGACTGACTGCATGGTTTCCTTGCGCTCTCTCTTCTCCTATAGTTTATTTTTATTGTAGTCATAAATTAGCTAATAAAAATGCAGGAGAGAAGAGATAAGGGCTGAAAACTAATGCCCCACTTACACTGGATAATCTGTTGGGCAAACAATGCCCAACAGCTTGTCCCAGTAATGCTCGCTCCTGTGCTGTTACACAGGAGCAGGTATCGCTAGCATCGCAGAAAGCGCTGCTGATGTGGAAGCGGAGTGGACCAGGGAGCGCTCTCCTCCTACTAGCCTTCAATTCCCTTTAAGCAGACAGTCATTCAGAAGTGAACAACTGCTAGTTACACTGAACAGTGCATCTGTAACTCCTTGCAGCAACCAAGACACAAGGAGGAATGCACGAAACCCCGGCCTAGGCACCTCTAGGCCTCCTCCAGGCAACGCTGAGACAGCAGTTACCTGTATAAGTGTAGTGTACTTGAAGATGTCACGTGTGACGACATCTTTCATTTTCACACTGGCAAATCCTCGGTGGTAGAAATAATTGCTAACCTCAATCACTGGGAATGGACAGTGACTGGAAACTTTTCTGAAATACAGCTTCCTCACACATGCAGGAAGGATAGTAGATGGTCAGAGAGGAGAATAGGATGAAACCGGGCCCACAGTCTAAGTTGTCTGTAGTGCTTTGCTCCAGGACACCCACACACTCTGGGACTCTGAATAACTCTGGAGGGGGACACAACACTCCACTAACACTAACTCCGAACCTTTTTGTAGAACACTGCATGGTGGACTCCTTCACTCCTTGCACTCGTCAGAGGTGGTTCCTAAAATGGTGGTAAACTGGATACCTCTCCTCTTCTTCCATCACTTCACCACATAAGGGTGGAAGGTGCACCCCATGTGGCCAGCACTCTCTCTCCTTTCTCTACCTTTGAATGAAATAGAAGACTTGCTCTCAATCACTCGGATTTATAGAGTACAGGCATCACGTGACTAGACAGAACTGTTACTTTCCCAGACATATTCCAGGCACTTTCAGACATTAACGTCTTACATGCTGCAGCTGTGCAATACACATAACAGCAGACAAGACACTTTGCACAGTGCATCTACATAAATGACATGACATGTATGACAATTATGGAGCGGACAGAAATATATTTTTCGGACCACTAAACATCGTTCAGTTTTCTGCATGCAGAAACTAAACAACTCTTGTTCAGTCATTCAGATGCTGGATACATTTACACGGGATGACTTTCGTCAAATTCCCGCATCCCGCGGAGCACAGGAATTGGAACAATTCTGAATTATAACCAACCGATGTAAATGGCTCATTAGCTGTCAGTCCAGCCCCAAAGGGCTTATTTATGCATTAGTATTTTTCATCAGTATTTTGTGAGCCAAAACCAGGAGTGGAGCGTACAGAGAGAAAGTTTAATGGAAAGATTTGCATTTCTTCTGTATTTTGGTCCTGCTCCTGGTGTTGGCTTACAAAATACTGATGAAAAGTACTGATGTGTGAATAAGGACTCAGTCAT
>NC_089838.1:154571895-154699395 GCF_035609145.1 Eleutherodactylus coqui
ATTGCACAGTGATGGGAACACCTCATTACATAACAATTGCAGATACTTGGCAGCAGTAAGGTTACCATCAATGAAGAATGAGTCCACTATCTTCATATCCCAAACACCACACCATGACTTTCTGTCTGCTAACCATCTTAGAGGGATCAATCCAGTGGAGGTTTGTGTTGGACCAGTAGCGAAGTTTTTGTTTGTTTTCCTCCTCGTTCATGTAAAAGTTTGCTTCCTCACTACAGTACTGTCTCTGTAAAATGTGTGTCATACTGAAATTGCTGTGACACCCATTCTGCAAATTCAACAAGGTGATTGAGATTGCCCTCATTGAGACAATGCAACAAATGGATCTGGTATGGGTGCTATCATGTGGACTCTTGCAAAAGGACACCAGGATGGCTATTGTTGTTTTGGCTGTGGCAGTTTTGTTACATCCACTTTTTGTCAGGTCCAACACAGAACCTGTTTGGTGAAATGTGTCAAGCAATTTGCCAACTGTGCCATGGTGGATGGTTGCTCTGCTAGAGTGCTGACTAGAGATGAGCGAGCACCAAAATGCTCGGGTGCTCGTTACTCGAGACGAACTTTTCGCGATGCTCGAGGGTTCGTTTCGAGTAACGAACCCCATTGAAGTCAATGGGCGACCCGAGCATTTTTGTATATCGCCGATGCTCGCTAAGGTTTTCGTTTGTGAAAATCTGGGCAATTCAAGAAAGTGATGGGAACGACACAGCAACGGATAGGGCAGGCGAGGGGCTACATGTTGGGCTGCATCTCAAGTTCCCAGGTCCCACTATTAAGCCACAATAGCGGCAAGAGTGCCCCCCCCCTCCCAACAACTTTTACTTCTGAAAAGCCCTTATTAGCAATGCATACCTTTGCTAAGCACCACACTATCTCACACAAAGCACAATCACTGCCTGCATGACACTCCACTGCCACTTCTCCTGGGTAACATGCTGCCCAACCCCCCCCCCCACGACCCAGTGTCCACAGCGCACACCAAACTGTCCCTGCCCAGCCTTCAGCTGCCCTCATGCCACGCCACCCTCATGTCTATTTATAAGTGTGTCTGCCAGAGGAACCGCAGGCACACACTGCAGAGGGTTGGCATGGCTAGGCAGCGACCCTCTTTAAAAGGAGCGGGGCGATAGTCCACAATGCTGTACAGAAGCAATGAGAAATCCAATTCTGTGCCACCTCCATCAGGAGCTGCACATGTGGGCATAGCAATGGGGAACCTATGTGCCACACACTATTCATTCTGTCAAGGTGTCTGCATGCCCCAGTCAGACCGCGGTATTTTATAAATAGTCACAGGCAGGTACAACTCCGCAATGGGAATTCCGTGTGCACGCACAGCATGGGTGGCTCCCTGGAACCCACCGGCTGTACATAAATGAATCCCATTGCAGTGCCCTGGACAGCAGAGCTAACGTCAGATTAAATGCAGGTGGGCTTCGGCCCACACTGCATGCCCCAACCGGACAAGGGTTTTTAATTCATAGACACAGGCAGGTACAACTCCCTATTGTGAAGTCCCTATGGACCGACAGCATGGGTGGGTGCCAGGAAGCCACCGGCGGTACATAAATATATCCCATTGCATTGCCCATCACAGCTGAGGTAATGTCATGTTTAATGCAGGTGGGCTTCGGCCCACACTGCATGCCCCAGTCAGACTGGGGTTCTTTAGAAGTGGACACATGCAGTTACAACTCCCTGTGGACCCACAGCATGGGTGGCTCCCTGGAACCCACCGGAGGTACATAAATATATCCCATTGCATTGCCCATCACAGCTGAGGTAATAATGCCATGTTTAATGCAGGTGGGCTTCGGCCCACACTGCATGCCCCAGTCAGACTGGGGTTCTTTAGAAGTGGACACATGCAGTTACAACTCCCTGTGGACCCACAGCATGGGTGGCTCCCTGGAACCCACCGGCGGTACATAAATACATCCCATTGCAGTGCCCAACACAGCTGATGTAACGTCAGCTGTAATGCAGGTGGGCTAAAAATTAATTTAATTACACTGTAGGCGAGGGCCCCCAAAAATTGGTGTACCAACAGTACTAATGTACCTCAGAAAAATTGCCCATGCCCAACCAAGAGGGCAGGTGAAACCCATTAATCGCTTTGGTTAATGTGGCTTAATTGGTAACTAGGCCAGGAGGCAGCCCAGTTAAAATAAAAATTGGTTGAGGTGAAAGTTTCAACGCTTTAATGAGCATTGAAACGTCTAAAAATTGTTTAGAAAAATTATATGACTGAGCCTTGTAGGTGGACCTAAGAAAAATTGCCCGTTCGGCGTGATTATGTGAGGTTTCAGGAGGAGGAGCAGGAGGAGGAGGAGGAATATTATACACAGATTGATCAAGCAAAAAGGTCCCCGTTTTTGATGGGGATAGAGAACGATGCTTCCATCCGCGGGTGCAGCCTGCGTATTGCTTAGGTATCGCTGCTGTCCGCTGGTGGAGAAGAGAAGTCTGGGGAAATCCAGGCTTTGTTCATCTTGATGAGTGTTAGCCTGTCGGCACTGTCGGTTAACAGGCGGGTACACTTATCTGTGATGATTCCCCCAGCCGCACTAAACACCCTCTCTGACAAGACGCTAGCCGCAGGACAAGCAAGCACCTCCAGGGCATACAGCGCGAGTTCAGGCCACGTGTCCAGCTTCGACACCCAGTAGTTGTAGGGGGCAGAGGCGTCACGGAGGACGGTCGTGCGATCGGCTACGTACTCCCTCACCATCCTTTTACAGTGCTCCCGCCGACTCAGCCTTGACTGGGGAGCGGTGACACAGTCTTGCTGGGGAGCCATAAAGCTTTCAAGGGCCTTAGAGAGTGTTGCCCTGCCTGTGCTGTACATGCTGCCTGATCTCTGCGCCTCCCCTGCTACCTGACCCTCGGAACTGCGCCTTCGGCCACTAGCGCTGTCGTATGGGAATTTTACCATCAGTTTGTCCGCCAGGGTCCTGTGGTATAGCGACACTCTCGAACCCCTTTCCTCTTCGGGTATGAGAGTGGAAAGGTTCTCCTTATACCGTGGGTCAAGCAGTGTGTACACCCAGTAATCCGTAGTGGCCAGAATGCGTGTAACGCGAGGGTCACGAGAAAGGCATCCTAACATGAAGTCAGCCATGTGTGCCAGGGTACCTGTATGCAACACATGGCTGTCCTCACTAGGAAGATCACTTTCAGGATCCTCCTCCTCAGGCCATACACGCTGAAAGGATGACAGGCAAGCAACATGTGTACCCTCAGCAGTGGGCCAAGCTGTCTCTTCCCCCTCCTCCTCATCTTCCTCCTCCTCCTCCTCACCGCGCTGAGATATAGACAGGAGGGTGCTCTGACTATCCAGCGACATACTGTCTTCCCCCGGATCTGTTTCCGAGTGCAAAGCGTCTGCCTTTATGCTTTGCAGGGAACTTCTCAAGAGGCATAGCAGAGGAATGGTGACGCTAATGATTGCAGCATCGCCGCTCACCACCTGGGTAGACTCCTCAAACTTTCCAAGGACCTGGCAGATGTCTGCCAACCAGGCCCACTCTTCTGAAAAGAATTGAGAAGGCTGACTCCCACTGCGCCGCCCATGTTGGAGTTGGTATTCCACTATAGCTCTACGCTGCTCATACAGCCTGGCCAACATGTGGAGCGTAGAGTTCCACCGTGTGGGCACGTCGCACAGCAGTCGGTGCACTGGCAGATTAAACCGATATTGCAGGGTGCGCAGGGTGGCAGCGTCCGTGTGGGATTTGCGGAAATGTGCGCAGAGTCGGCGCACCTTTCCGAGCAGGTCTGACAAGCGTGGGTAGCTTTTCAGAAAGCGCTGAGCCACCAAATTAAAGACGTGGGCCAGGCATGGCACGTGCGTGAGGCTGCCGAGCTGCAGAGCCGCCACCAGGTTACGGCCGTTGTCACACACGACCATGCCCGGTTGGAGGGTCAGTGGCGCAAGCCAGCGGTCGGTCTGCTCTGTCAGACCCTGCAGCAGTTCGTGGACCGTGTGCCTCTTATCTCCTAAGCTGAGTAGTTTCAGCACGGCCTGCTGCCGCTTGCCCACTGCTGTGCTGCCACGCCGCGCGACACCGACTGCTGGCGACGTGCTGCTGCTGCTGACACATCTTGATTGCGAGACAGTGGTTGCGTTGGAGGAGGAGGAGGAGGAGGAGGGTGCTTTAGTGGAGGAACCATACACCGCCGCAGATACCACCACCGAGCTGGGGCCCGCAATTCTGGGGGTGGGTAGGATGTGAGCGGTCCCAGGCTCTGACTCTGTCCCAGCCTCCACTAAATTCACCCAATGTGCCGTCAGGGAGATATAGTGGCCCTGCCCGCCTGTGCTTGTCCACGTGTCCTTTCTTAAGTGGACCTTGCCAGTAACCGCGTTGGTGAGGGCGCGTACAATGTTGCGGGAGACGTGGTCGTGCAGGGCTGGGACGGCACATCGGGAAAAGTAGTGGCGACTGGGAACTGAGTAGCTGTTCGTCGGTCGTCTGCACTCTCAGTGAAAAACTGCCAGACCTTTGAGCACCTCGGCCTCTGCAGGGTGGCATGGCGCGAGGGGGCGCTTTGGGAAACAGTTGAAGGATTATTCGGTCTGGCCCTGCCTCTACCCCTGGACACCGCACTGCCTCTTGCAACCTGCCCTGCTGCTGCCCTTGCCTCCCCCTCTGAAGACCTGTCCTCAGTAGGTGTAGCAAACCAGGTGGGGTCAGTCACCTCATTGTCCTGCTGCTCTTCCTTTGAATCCTCTGTGCGCTCCTCCCTCGGACTTACTGCCCTTACTACTACCTCACTGATAGACAACTGTGTCTCATCGTCATCGTCCTCCTCACCCACTGAAAGGTCTTGAGACAGTTGCCGGAAGTCCCCAGCCTCATCCCCCGGACCCCGGGAACTTTCCAATGGTTGGGCATCAGTCACGATAAACTCCTCTGGTGGGAGAGGAACCACTGCTGCCCAATCTGAGCAGGGGCCCGAGAACAGTTCCTGGGAGTCTGCCCGCTCCTCAGAATGTCTCATTGTAATGGAGTGAGGAGGCTGGGAGGAAGGAGGAGCAGCAGCCAGAGGATTCTGAGTTGCAGCAGTGGACGGCGCAGAACTGTGGGTGGATGATAGATTGCTGGAAGCACTTTCTGCCATCCACGACAGGACCTGCTCACACTCCTCATTTTCTAATAAAGGTCTACCGCGTGGACCCATTAATTGTGCGATGAATGTGGGGACGCCAGAAACGTGCCTCTCTCCTAATCCCGCAGCAGTCGGCTGCGATACACCTGGATCAGGAGCTCGGCCTGTGCCCACACCCTGACTTGGGCCTCCGCGTCCTCGGCCGCGTCCACGTCCTCTAGGCCTACCCCTACCCCTCAGCATGCTGTATTACCAGTAATGCAGAAACAGAACGCTGTAATTAAATGTGCCGCTTATTGGCCTGTGGTTGGAGGCTGACTTCGCTTACGGAACGCCAGGAAATAATTTGGTGCAAGCCTGCTGTAACACTTAGCTGGCTGCGTATGATTTTGTAGAACTACTACACCCAGCACAGACAGACCCAGAACACTGAGCACAGTCACAGGCAGGCCAAATAGATTTTTTGCCCCAAATTTTTTAGCAAAGGCCCACTGCCTATATTCAATCAATATGTCTTCTGTCCCTGCCTACGCACTTCTGTCCCTGGCGTATGTCAAAGAACTGCAGAGTGTTGCACTGTGGACTGCAATACAGCGGTGATTTAACAGCCCAGACAGAGCCAGGAAATAATTTTGCGCAAGCCTGCTGTAACACTTAGCTGGCTGCGTATGAATTTGGAGAAGTACTACACCCAGCAGAGACCCAGAACACTGAGGACACTCACAGGCAGCCCAAATAGATTTTTTCCCACAAATTTTTTTGCACAGGCCCACTGCCTATATTCAATCAATAATATGTCTTCTGTCCCTGCCTAAGCACTTCTGGCCCTAGGGTATGTCACAGAACTGCAGAGTGTTGCACTGTGAACTGCAACACAGCGGTGATTTCAGAGCCCAGACAGAGCCAGGAAATAATTTGGCGCAAGCTTGCTGTAAAACTTAGCTGGCTGCGTATGAATTTGGAGAACTACTACACCCAGCAGAGACCCAGAACACTGAGGACACTCACAGGCAGCCCAAATAGATTTTTTCCCACAAATTTTTTTGCAAAGGCCCACCTCCTATATTCAATCAATAATATGTCTTCTGTCCCTGCCTAAGCACTTCTGGCCCTAGGGTATGTCACAGAACTGCAGAGTGTTGCACTGTGAACTGCAACACAGCGGTGATTTCAGAGCCCAGACAGAGACAGGAAATAATTTGGCGCAAGCCTGCTGTAACACTTAGCTGGCTGCATATGAATTTGGAGAACTACTACACCCAGCAGAGACCCAGAACACTGAGGACACTCACAGGCAGCCCAAATAGATTTTTTCCCACAAATTTTTTTGCAAAGGCCCACTGCCTATATTCAATCAATATGTCTTCTGTCCCTGCCTAAGCACTTCTGGCCCTGGAGTATTACTGCAGGGCGCAATGCTCTGCACGGCCGATATACCAAAAAAAATAAAATGTGCAACACTGCAAAAAGCAGCCTCCACAGTACTGCACACGGTTAGATGTGGCCCTAAGAAGGACCGTTGGGGTTCTTGAAGCCTAAAATACTCCTAACGCTCTCCCTATAGCAGCTCCAACAAGATAGCACTGTCCCTGAACTATGTCAGAATGCATCTGTGGCGAGCCGCGGGAGGGGCCGATTTTTATACTCGGGTGACACCTGATCTCGCCAGCCACTCACTGCAGGGGGGTGGTATAGGGCTTGAACGTCGCAGGGGGAAGTTGTAATGCCTTCCCTGTCTTTCAATTGGCCAGAAAAGCGCGCTAACGTCTCAGAGATGAAAGTGAAAGTAACCCGAACATCGCGTGGTACTCGTTACGAGTAACGAGCATCTCGAACACGCTAATACTCGAACGAGTATCAAGCTCTGACAAGTATGTTCGCTCATCTCTAGTGCTGACCCTTGAAATTCGCTGCAATGACTCGATTACTGCACTCCCTGGATATCCACACAATCTCTGTCCTCTCCCCACATATCAATATCACAGCTGTATCTGTGTCTATAACAAAGAGAAAATTGATAATAATTGTGACTGTAACAAGAAGACATTCTTTACATCTAGAAGAAAGTTTCTACACCAACATAGAAGGAGGTTCTTTACTGTAAAAGCAGTGAGACTGCCCAAGGAGGTGATGATGGCAAACTCATTAAAAGAGTTAAAGAGGGTTCTGGACACTTTCCTGACTGTAATAATATATTATAGTCACTGATTACTTTAGAGGGATTGTTGATTCAGGGATTATTATAATTGCTAGATTGGAGTCAGAAAATCATTTTCTTAAAATAAGGAAAATTGGCTTCTACCTCATTGGGGTTTGTTGCCTTCCTCTGGATCAACATTTGGGGGTGAGGGTAGTAGGCTAAACTAGATGGACATAGGTCTTTTTTTCAGCCTGACAGACTATGTTATACACCAGGAATAAAGGTACATAACTAGAAATGAGCGAGCACCAAAATGCTGGAGTGCTCGTTACTCGAGTCGAACTTTCAGTGATGCTCGAGAGTTCGTTTCGAGTAACGAACCCCGTTGAAGTCAATGGGCGACTCGAGCATTTTTGTATATGACTGGTGCTCCGCTAAAGTTTTCATTTGTGTTTTCATGTAAAAAACACAGAAATGGATAGGGCAGGCGAGGAGCAACATGCAGGGCTGCATTTCGGGCTCCAAGGTCTCACTATTAAGCCACAATAGTGGCAAGAGTGAGACCCCCCCCCCCACACTGTCAGCATAATGATCGTTCTCCTCTGCCACAGCTGTAACAGCTGTGGCAGAGAAGAACGATGTTAGCCCATTGAATTCAATGGAGCTGGCAATCCAGCCGGCTCCATTGAAAGCAATGGGCTGCCGACGAGCATGGGATGAATTTTCGGGAAGGGCTTAAAAATATAAGCCCTTACCTGAAAATCATCCTAAAATGTGTAAAAATAAAAAAATAAAAAT
This sequence comes from Eleutherodactylus coqui, assembly GCF_035609145.1. Classification (NCBI taxonomy): domain Eukaryota; kingdom Metazoa; phylum Chordata; class Amphibia; order Anura; family Eleutherodactylidae; genus Eleutherodactylus; species Eleutherodactylus coqui. The sequence continues at coordinate 154,579,964 of NC_089838.1, forward strand.
TATGTCAGCATTAAGGTCGTTCTCCTCTGCCACAGCTGTAACAGCTGTGGCATTGAAGAACGATGTTAGCCCATTGAATTCAATGGAACCGGCAATACAGCTGGCTCCATTGAAAGCAATGGGCTGCCGGCGAGCGTGGGATGAATTTTCGGGAAGGGCTTAAAAATATAGGCCCTTACCTGAAAAAGAAAGATTTTAGTGTAAAAAAGAATAAAAATGCAGGCATTCTCTTCAATGGAGCCGCTGCTGCTGCCGGCGACTCCATTGAAGACAATGGTCCACTTGCACACCTGAATTCTTTACATATAAGCCATTCCCTGGAAATGAATTAAAAGTGATTTAAGAAACAAAAAAAAAATAGATACTCACCTCCCTTCAGCTGCCGGGGCACAGCCGCGTCTTCTCCTGCTGTCCCCTGCACTGTGGTGCTGAACTGCCGTCATTCAGCTGAGAGCTGCGCTGAGCCAATCAGAGGTAGCATTCACTCACCCATTCATGAATTCATGAATGGGTGTGAGTGAGATCTGCCTCTGATTGGTGAGGCTGTGACCAATCAGAGGCAGCTCATTCAGCAGGCGGGGATTTTAAATCCCCGGCTGCTGAATACTACAGAGAGCAGTTCAGGAGTACTGCCAGCTGGCCGCAGCTGAACTCCGTCTGCCGGGACCAGGTGAATATATATATTTTTTTTATTTTTACACATTTCTGGATGAATTGCAGGGAAGGGCTTATATATTTAAGCCCTTCCCGAAAATTAATTGTGCGATCGCCGGCAGCCCATTGCTTTCAATGGAGCCGGCTGTGTTGCCGGCTGCATTGAATTCAATGGGCTAACATCGTTCTGCCAGGACAAGGTGAGTATATATTTTTTTTTACTTTTTACACATTTTAGGATGATTTTCAGGTAAGGGCTTATATTTTTAAGCCCTTCCCGAAAATTCATCCCGCGCTAGCCGGCAGCCCATTGCTTTCAATGGAGCCGGCTGTATTGCCGGCTCCATTGAATTCAATGGTCAGTGCTCGTTTAATCGAGACGAGCACCGCGTGGTGCTCGTCTTGAGTAACGAGCATCTCAAGCACCCTAATACTCGAATGAGCATCAAGCTCGGACGAGTATGCTCGCTCATCTCTATACATAACCTTTAATCACAGATTTGGATTCTCCATCAAATTCTCTATCAGACATATATGTTATATGCGCCTCTTCCTATTTGAAAATATCAACTGCCCTTACACATTTGACGCCTTTCCCTTAGCATCATGCTACATCCAGGATGGAGTTCCCAACCACTGCTTACCATTTATTCAGGTATCTCCATACCTTTGGACTACCCTATACACTAAATAGACTTACACAACACAAATTTTAATTATAACATCATGTAATGAAAAAAAGAATGTTGGCAGCTTCAAAGAGTCGACATTAAAAGTAATTAATTAGCATTACTATAATTGGCTAAGTACATTATTCACTGAACAGTATAGTAAGCTCCGCAGCCAATTTGGGTGCCTAAAAATATATGAAGTCTTTTACTATTTAATTAAATTTTTGTCATTTCCAGTTTGTTAAAATTGGAATAATACATCCATTTCATGACATGGCAAGAGAAGAGAATGAGAGGATAAGCAACTGTGACCAGTGTGTGTATTAAACTGATTCTTAATAACTAAAGCAATTTAATCATTTGGAATATTTTTATTCCATCTGACGTAACACCATAGCATTTATGTTATAATTATGACTTGTTCTATCTAGCACAGCCATTCTAGTTAATTATTGCAGTCAATTTGTAACATGACATAGTTTTACATCTGTATAGGTCACTATTAAACAAATGAATCACTAAAATTACTGTACCATTTACAGTGAGTGTCATCTTTAATAGAAGTCAAGAAAACTCAAATTATACATAATAGTTCTACCATGTATAAAGCAATTAAATATTAATGAATTTTACCCAAAATAGTTACTTACAAAGAAGGAAAACTTTGTTTTACTAAGTTGTATAATGTGCACAATGAGAAGTAACATAACCCAAATCTATACAAAATAATGCCATCACGAAAATCAAACATGACCATCACAGTTTACCACATCAATCTTACAAATGTGAGAGTGCAGTGCGTATGTACTTATGTACAAAATTAGCAAAAAAAAAAATAGAGGGAGTTATTATCTTGGGCAATTGTGGCTGAGATGGCAATACCTTTCAGAATGGCCTTTCAATGGCCAGGTATGGAAACATTTGAGTGGGCTATGCGGGACTGTTTCCATAACTCCCAAAGAAGTGAGTGGGAGTTACAGCAACATTGTAGAACAGTGAGGTGTGTGGTTACTGTTACTCTGGAGCTGTGGAAGCAATGTAGATCACTGTGCAAAGCTTCTAAAGGAGTTACGAAAACAGCATATGACAGCCACCCCCATGCACCACATGTAGCCTGCCAAGAGCCAGGGAGTCCAGATATTGAGACTGGAACAGGTCCCAGAAGAGGGACCGGCATCTATCAGACTTTCATGGTATATTGCTATGTCCAAGCTGGATGCAAAACACATCATCAGTAATTTAATGTTCTAATGGATTGATATACACACAATATACTAACTCGGAAAATATGAACTCAAGAAGTGGGAGAACATAAAATCTGAGCCTAACCTACTAATGTGATGAGATCTTTTGTAAAAGCATAGCACCAATGTCAGAAATCCGGGGCAGCCCTGACTCTGCCCATGATCCATAACTCATCCTGTAGTTTTGATAAAAAAGTCCAAGATGGGAATACCCCTTCAACCAGTTTGTGCAACTGTATTACACTGGAAAAGGATGCTACTACTAGAAGATAGGAGTAAGGGAAAATATTACAGACTCGTGTACTGGATGAGGAGTATGATGGCATAAACCAGAGCAAAACTTTTCAGGACTTTTTTTATATAATTATCTTTTTTCTTCCATCGCTCTAAATAAATTAATTAGAAGACGTATTGTTGTGTAATAATAGCTAGACAAATCTCCTGTGTTGTATAGAAGATATTTGGAAAAAAGAAGGTAAAGTATGATTATGATAAGGAGTATTTACAGTGGGTCCGGAAAGTCTTCAGACCCTTTCACTTTTTTAATATTTTGTTATGTTGTGAACTTGTGAAAATAACAAAAAATCTAGTTTTTCCACTTAATTTATGCACTCAATACCCTATGATGACAAAGTGAAAACAGAATGTTAGAAATCATTGTCATTTTTTTTTTAATTGAAAAACTAACATTTTGCATTGAAATAAGTACTTAGACCCTGTACTCACTACTTAGTTAAAGTTAGAGGCCTTTCTAGAGTATTGAAAGATCAGGGGCACAAGCACCAAGGCATATGTTGCTGCAAACCCCTATCCCACCCATCCCACAAAAATAAAAATGATATACATATACAGTTGACATATAGTGCTGCTCTATGCCAGGAGCAAATATACATATACAAAGAGCAATATTAGCACTAAACAAGGCCCAATAACACCATCACATTATTACCACTACACTGTAGTGACTAACGTTACCATATTGGAAATGAATAAAAACCACTGTACAAAGACCAATATTAGCAATAATATCGCTATGGATGTGCCACATAATAGTAGCAAATCATAACCACTACATAGTGACTGGAAATTGTTTCCATACTATTGCTGTATAAAAACCGCGAGTACAATGACTAATATTACCACCATACAGTGAAGGTATAGTGGTAAATACTACAGGTGAAATTCATTCTGACTTGTATAAAGTGAATGTGACAGCATCCAGGGTGCAGTAAAAACAAAAACTGTATTCTTCTATAAACAAGAGCATGGTTTCGACCAACAGGTCTTCATCAAGTTGGTTGAAATGCTGCTGTTGTTTATGGAAGAATAAAGATCTCATGTTTATTGCACCCCGGATGCTGTCACATTCACTTTATGCGTTGTATATTGGGTCCATGGATTCTGGTCTTGCGTAACTTTGCATTGTTGCCCAGACTCTGAGGTGTTCAGATTGTGCTGCTGACTACCTGTTATTTTTGTGTTTATTCTGACTGGTGTTGTTGACCGTCGTAAAAAGCTGCATTGAGAAGGTCAGTAAGAGGTTAATATTAGCCATATTTAGTAAAATACATTAAGGACAGTTTCACACGATCCTGCACAATCCCCATGATGTGTGGGCACTTGTCTATCTTATGGACACACAAATGCACACACAGTACGATTCTGTGAAACTAGCCTAAGGCTGGATTTCCATGCTGCATTCACTTATGCATTCAAATTTTGCGATAAGTGAATAATGGAATAAACAGTTTGTGACGGTATCGTGCCGATATCACAAAAATCCTCATGAAATGGGACAGTCATTAAAGTCAGTGGGAGTGAAAATTGGGTTCTCTAATTTGCCTTCCAGAAAGTTACCAATGCAGCCGAAGTACCCCAAACTTGCATGGGAATAAAGTCAAACATCTGGAGAACACTGTGCTCTTCCAAAAATTGGTCAAAATAGTGTACAGTGGTGTAGAAGTCAATCAAAACACATGGGTGTCAGTGAAAACCAAAGAAGGCCCACATAAGGTCTTATAGATCAAAAATTATGTCAAGGAAGACAGCAGGTGTGCTGCTTGTTTTAAAAGCAATGTTATAAATTTTACCAGGTGAACACAACACTCAAGCATGGACCTGCTCAAAGGAACAGCTGTAGAGCTATTAAAAAAATTACACTACGCAAGACAAAAAGCATGGTGCTTATTTTAAAAGCAATGTCATAAATTTTAAAAGGACAAATTCTACTAGGTGAACACAACACTCAAGTATAGGACTCCTACTCCTTTTCCTCTTTCTCCTTCTCTTCCCTTCTCTTTCTCCTCCTCCTCTTCCTTCCTCTTTCTCCTCCTCTTCCTCTTACTCCTCCTCCTCCTCTTACTGTTCTTCCTCCTGTTTTTGCTCCTCTTCCTCCTTTTCATCTCCCTCTTCTTCCCTATCCTCCCCTTTTTCTTCTTCTGCATTCTCCTCCACGGATAGGGCAGGCGAGGGGCTACATGTTGGGCTGCATCTCAAGTTCCCAGGTCCCACTATTAAGCCACAATAGCGGCAAGAGTGCCCCCCCCCCCCCTCCCAACAACTTTGACTTCTGAAAAGCCCTCATTAGCAATGCATACCTTAGCTAAGCACCACACTACCTCCAACAAAGCACAATCACTGCCTGCATGACACTCCGCTGCCACTTCTCCTGTGTTACATGCTGACCAAACCCCCCCCCCCACGACCCAGTGTCCACAGCGCACACCAAACTGTCCCTGCCCAGCCTTCAGCTGCCCTCATGCCACGCCACCCTCATGTCTATTTATAAGTGCGTCTGCCAGAGGAAAAGCAGGCACACACTGCAGAGGGTTGGCACGGCTAGGCAGCGACCCTCTTTAAAAGGGGCGGGGCGATAGTCCACAATGCTGTACAGAAGCAATAAGAAATGCCATCCTGTGCCACCTCCATCTGAAGCTGCACACGTGGGCATAGCAATGGGGAACCTATGTGCCATACACTATTCATTCTGTCAAGGTGTCTGCATGCCCCAGTCAGACCGCGTTTTTTTTATAAATAGTCACAGGCAGGTACAACTCCGCAATGGGTATTCCGTGTGCACCCACAGCATGGGTGGCTCCCTGGAACCCACCGGCGATAGATAAATATATCCCATTGCATTGCCTATCACAGCTGAGGTAATAAATTCATGTTTAATGCAGGTGGGCTTCGGCCCACACTGCATGCCCCAGTCAGACTGGGGTTCTTTAGAAGTGGACACATGTAGTTACAACTCCCTGTGGACCCACAGCATGGGTGGGTGCCAGGAAGCCACCGGCGGTAGATAAATATATCCCATTGCATTGCCCATCACAGCTGAGGTAATAAATTCATGTTTAATGCAGGTGGGCTTCGGCCCACACTGCATGCCCCAGTCAGACTGGGGTTCTTTAGAAGTGGACACATGTAGTTACAATTCCCTGTGGACCCACAGCATGGGTGGCTCCCTGGAACCCACTGGCGGTACATAAATATATCCCATTGCAGTGCCCAACACAGCTGATGTTACATGAGCTGTAATGCAGGTGGGCAAAAAATTAATTTGATTACACTGTAGGCGAGGCCCCCAAAAATTGGTGTACCAACAGTACTAATGTACCTGAGAAAAATTGCCCATGCCCAACCAAGAGGGCAGGTGAAACCCATTAATCGCTTTGGTTAATGTGTGGCTTAATTGAAAAACTAGGCCTGGAGGCAGCCCAGTAAAAATAAAAATTGGATGAGGTGAAAGTTTCAACGCTTTAATGAGCATTGAAACGTATAAAAATTGTTTAGAAAAATTATATGACTGAGCCTTGTGGGCCTAAGAAAAATTGCCCGTTCGGCGTGATTATGTGAGGTTTCAGGAGGAGGAGCAGGCGGAGGAGGAGGAATATTATACACAGATAGATGAAGCAAAAAGGTCCCCGTTTTGGATGATGATAGAGAACGATGCTTCCATCCGCAGGTGCAGCCTACGTATTGTTTAGGTATTGCTGCTGTCCGCTGGTGGAGAAGAGAAGTCTGGGGAAATCCAGGCTTTGTTCATCTTGATGAGTGTCAGCCTGTCGGCACTGTCGGTTGACAGGTGTGTACGCTTATCCGTGATGATTCCCCCAGCCACACTAAACACACTGTCTGACAAGATGCTAGCCGCAGGACAAGCAAGCACCTCCAGGGCATACAGCGCGAGTTCAGGCCACGTGTCCAGCTTCGACACCCAGTAGTTGTAGGGGGCAGAGGCGTCACCGAGGATGGTCGTGTGATCGGCTACGTACTCCCTCACCATCCCTTTACAGTGCTCCCGCCAACTCAGCTTTGACTGGGGACCGGTGACACAGTCTTGCTGGGGAGCCATAAAGCTGTCAAAGGCCTTAGAGAGTGTTCCCCTGCCTGCGCTGTACATGCTGCCTGATCTCTGCGCCTCCCCTGCTACCTGGGCTGCGGAAATGCGCCTTCGGCCACTAGCGCTGTCGGATGGGAAGTTTACCATCAGTTTGTCCACCAGCGCCCTGTGGTATAGCATCATTCTCGAACCCCTTTCCTCTTCGGGAATGAGAGTGGAAAGGCTCTCCTTATACCGTGGGTCGAGCAGTGTGTACACCCAGTAATCCGTAGTGGCCAGAATGCGTGTAACACGAGGGTCACGAGAAAGGCATCCTAACATGAAGTCAGCCATGTGTGCCAGGGTACCTGTACGCAACACATGGCTGTCCTCACTCGGAAGATCACTTTCAGGATCCTCCTCCTCCTCCTCCTCTGGCCATACACGCTGAAAGGATGACAGGCAAGCAGCATGTGTACCCTCAGCAGTGGGCCAAGCTGTCTCTTCCCCCTCCTCCTCATGCTCCTCCCCCTCCTCCTCCTCTGGCCATACACGCTGAAAGGATGACAGGGAAGCAGCATGTGTACCCTCAGCTGTGGGCCAAGCTGTCTTTCCCCCTCCTCCTCATGCTCCTCCCCCTCCTCCTCCTCCTCAACGTGCTGAGATATAGACATGAGGGTGCTCTGACTATCCAGCGACATACTGTCTTCCCCCGCCTCCGTTTCCGAGTGCAAAGCGTCTGCCTTTATGCTTTGCAGGGAACTTCTCAAGAGGCATAGCAGAGGAATGGTGACGCTAATGATTGCAGCATCCCCGCTCAGCATCTGGGTAGACTCCTCAAAGTTTCCAAGGACCTGGCAGATGGCTGCCAACCAGGCCCACTCTTCTGTAAATAATTGAGGAGGCTGACTCCCACTACGCCGCCCATGTTGGAGTTGGTATTCCGCAATAGCTCTACGCTGCTCATAGAGCCTGGCCAACGTGTGGAGCATAGAGTACCACTGTGTGGGCACGTCGCACAGCAATCGGTGCACTGGCAGATGAAAACGATGTTGCAGGGTCCGCCGGGTGGCAGCGTCCGTCTTGGAGTTGCGGAAATGTGCGCTGACCCGGCGCACCTTTCCGAGCAGGTATGACAAGTGTGGGTAGCTTTTCAGAAAGCGCTGAACCACGAAATTAAAGACATGGGCCAGGCATGGCACGTGCGTGAGGCTGCCAAGCTGCAGAGCCGCCACCAGGTTACGGCCGTTGTCACACACGACTAAAGATGAGCGAACACCAAAATGCTCAGGTGTTCGTTATTCGAAACGAACTTCCCGCGATGTTCGAGGGTTCGTTTCGAATAACGAACCCCATTGAAGTCAATGGGCGACCGTAGCATTTTTGTATTTCGCCGATGCTCGCTAAGGTTTTCATGTGTGAAAATCTGGGCAATTCAAGAAAGTGATGGGAACGACACAGCAACGGATAGGGCAGGCGAGGGGCTACATGTTGGGCTGCATCTCAAGTTCACAGGTCCCACTATTAAGCCACAATAGCGGCAAGAGTGGGCCCCCCCCCCTCCCAACAACTTTTACTTCTGAAAAGCCCTCATTAGCAATGCATACCTTAGCTAAGCACCACACTACCTCCAACAAAGCACAATTACTGCCTGCATGACACTCCGCTGCCACTTCTCCTGGGTTACATGCTGACCAACCCCCCTGCACGACCCAGTGTCCACAGCGCACACCAAGTTGTCCCTGCGCAGCCTTCAGCTGCCCTCATGCCACGCCACACTCATGTCTATTTATAAGTGCGTCTGCCATGAGGAGGAACCGCAGGCACACACTGCAGAGGGTTGGCACGGCTAGGTAGCGACCCTCTTTAAAAGGGGCGGGGCGATAGCCCACAATGCTGTACAGAAGCAATGAGAAATATAATCCTGTGCCACCGCCATCAGGAGCTGCACACGTGGGCATAGCAATGGGGAACCTATGTGCCACACACTATTCATTCTGTCAAGGCGTCTGCATGCCCCAGTCAGACCGGGCTTTTTAATTCATAGACACAGGCAGGTACAACCCCCTATTGTGAAGTCCCTGTGGACCGACAGCATGGGTGGCTCCCTGGAACCCACCGGCGGTACATAAAAATATCCCATTGCATTGCCCAACACAGCTGAGGTAGTAATGTCGTGCTTAATGCAGGTGGGCTTCGGCCCACACTGCATGCCCCAGTCAGACTGGGGTTCTTTACAAGTGGAAACAGATGCATTTACAACTCCCTGTGGACCCACAGCATGGGTGGGTGCCAGGAAGCCACCGGCGGTACATAAAAATATCCCATTGCATTGCCCAACACAGCTGAGGTAGTAATGTCGTGCTTAATGCAGGTGGGCTTCGGCCCACACTGCATGCCCCAGTCTGACTGGTGTTCTTTAGATGTGCTTTCAGATGCATTTATAATTCTCTGTGGACCGACAGCATGGGTGGGTCCCAGGAAGCCACCGGCGGTACATAAAAATATCCCATTGCATTGCCCAACACATCTGAGGTAGTAATGTCGTGCTTAATGCAGGTGGGCTTCGGCCCACACTGCATGCCCCAGTCAGACTGGGGTTCTTTACAAGTGGACACATGTAGGTTACACTCCGTGTGCACCTACAGCATGGGTGGCTCCCTGGAACCCACCGGCGGTACATAAAAATATCCCATTGCATTGCCCAACACAGCTGAGGTAACGTCAGCTGTAATGCAGGTGGGCTAAAAATTAATTTGATTACACTGTAGGCGAGGGCCCACAAAAATTGCTGTATCAACAGTACTAATGTACATCCAAAAAATTGGCCATGGCCAGCCAAGAGGGCAGGTGAAACCCATTAATCGCTTTGGTTAATGTGGCTTAAGTGGTAACTAGGCCTGGAGGCAGCCCAGTTTAACGAAAAATTGGTTCAAGTTAAAGTTTCAACGCTTTTAAGCGCATTGAAACTTTTAAAAATTGTTCAGAAAAATTATTTGAGTGAGCCTTGTGGCCCTAAGAAAAATTGCCCGTTCAGCGTGATTACGTGAGGTTTCAGGAGGAGGAGCAGGAGGAGGAGGAGGAATATTAGACACAGATTGATGAAGCAGAAATGTCCCCGTTTTGGATGGTGAGAGAGAACGTAGCTTCCATCCGCGGGTGCAGCCTACGTATTGCTTATGTATCCTTGCTGTCCGCTGGTGGAGAAGAGAAGTCTGGGGAAATCCAGGCTTTGTTCATCTTGATGAGTGTTAGCCTGTCGGCACTGTCGGTTGACAAGCGGGTACGCTTATCTGTGATGATTCCCCCAGCCGCACTAAACACCCTTTCCAACAAGACGCTAGCCGCAGGACAAGCAAGCACCTCCAGGGCATACAGCGCTAGTTCAGGCCACGTGTCCAGCTTCGACACCCAGTAGTTGTAGGTGGCAGAGGCGTCACGGAGGACGGTCGTGCGATCGGCTACGTACTCCCTCACCATCCTTTTACAGTGCTCCCGCCGACTCAGCCTTGACTGGGGAGCGGTGACACAGTCTTGGTGGGGAGCCATAAAGCTGGCAAAGGCCCTTAAAGACTGTTGCACTGCCTGGGATGTACATGCTGCTCGATCTCCGCACCTCCCCTGCTACCTTGCCCTCGGTACTGCGCCTTCTGCCACTAGCGCTGTCGGCTGGGAATTTTACCATCAGCTTGTCCGCAAGGGTCCTGTGGTATAGCAACACTCTCGAACCCCTTTCTTCTTCGGGAATGAGAGTGGGCAGGTTCTCCTTATAGCGTGGGTCGAGCAGTGTGTACACCCAGTAATCCGTTGTGGCCAGAATGCGTGCAACGCGAGGGTCACGAGAAAGGCATCCTAATATGAAGTCAGCCATGTGTGCCAGGGTACCTGTACGCAACACATGGCTGTCTTCACTAGGAAGATCACTTGCAGGATCCTCCTCCTCCTCCTCCTCCTCAGGCCATACACGCTGAAAGGATGACAGGCAATCAGCCGGTGTACCGTCAGCAGCGGGCCAAGCTGTCTCTTCCCCCTCCTCCTCATCCTCCTCATGCTCCTCCTCCTCCTCCTGTATGCGCTGAGAAATAGACAGGAGGGTGCCCTGACTATCCAGCGGCATACTGTCTTCCCCCGCCCCCGTTTCCGAGCGCAAAGCAGCTGCCTTTATGCTTTGCAGGGAATTTCTCAAGATGCATAGCAGAGGAATGGTGACGCTAATGATTGCAGCATCGCCGCTCACCACCTGGGTAGACTCAACAAAATTACCAAGGACATGGCAGATGTCTGCCAACCAGGCCCACTCTTCTGAAAAGAATTGAGGAGGCTGACTCCCACTGCGCCGCCCATGTTGGAGTTGGTATTCGACTATAGCTCTACGCTGTTCATAGAGCCTGGCCAACATGTGGAGCGTAGAGTTCCACCGTGTGGGCACGTCGCACAGCAGTCGGTGCACTGGCAGCTTAAAGCGATGTTGCAGGGTGCGCAGGGTGGCAGCGTCCGTGTGGGACTTGCGGAAATGTGCGCAGAGCCGGCGCGCCTTTACGAGCAGGTCTGACAAGCGTGGGTAGCTTTTCAGAAAGCGCTGAACCACCAAATTAAAGACGTGGGCCAGGCATGGCACGTGCGTGAGGCTGCCGAGCTGCAGAGCCGCCACCAGGTTACGGCCGTTGTCACACACGACCATGCCCGGTTGGAGGCTCAGCGGCGCAAGCCAGCGGTCGGTCTGCTGTGTCAGACCCTGCAGCAGTTCGTGGGCCGTGTGCCTCTTATCTCCTAAGCTGAGTAGTTTCAGCACGGCCTGCTGACGCTTGCCCACCGCTGTGCTGCCACACCGCGCGACACCGACTGCTGGCGACATGCTGCTGCTAACACATCTTGATTGCGAGACAGAGGTTGCGGAGGAGGAGGAGGAGGAGGGTGCTTTAATGGAGGAAGCATACACCTCCGCAGATACCACCACCGAGCTGTGGCCCGCAATTCTGGGGGTGGGTAGGATGTGAGCGGTCCCAGGCTCTGACTCTGTCCCAGCCTCCACTAAATTCACCCAATGTGCCGTCAGGGAGATGTAGTGGCCCTGCCCGCCTGTGCTTGTCCACGTGTCCGTAGTTAAGTGGACCTTGCCACTAACCGCATTGGTGAGGGCGCGTACAATGTTGCGGGAGACGTGGTCGTGCAGGGCTGGGACGGCACATCGGGAAAAGTAGTGGCGACTGGGAACTGAGTAGCGCGGGGCCGCCACCTCTATGATACTTTTGAAGGACTCCGTTTCCACAACCCTATACGGCAGCATCTCAAGGCTGATGAATTTTGCTATGCGGACGGTTAACGTTTGAGCGTGCGGGTGCGTGGCGGCGTACTTGCGCTTGCGCTCCAACAGTTGCGCAAGCGACGGCTGGACGGTGCGCTGAACTACACTGGTGGATGGGGCCGAGGACAGCGGAGGTGAGGGTGTGGGTGCAGGCCATGAGGCGGTAGTGCCCGTGTCCTGAGAGGGGGGTTGGATCTCAGTGGCAGGTTGGGGCACAGGGGGAGAGGCAGGGGTGCAAACCGGAGGCGGTGAACGGCCTTCGTCCCACCTTGTGGGGTGCTTGGCCATCATATGTCTGCGCATGCTGGTGGTGGTGAGGCTGTTGGTGTTGGCTCCCCGGCTGAGCTTTGCGCGACAAAGGTTGCACACCACTGTTCATCGGTCGTCAGGCGTCTCTGTGAAAAACTGCCAGACCTTAGAGCACCTCGGCCTCTGCAGGCTGGCATGGCGCGAGGGGGCGCTTTGGGAAACAGTTGGTGGATTATTCGGTCTGGCCCTGCCTCTACCCCTGGCCACCGCACTGCCTCTTGCAACCTGCCCTGCTGCTGCCCGTGCCTCCCCCTCTGAAGACCTGTCCTGTGTAGGCGTTGCACACCAGGTGGGGTCAGTCACCTCATCGTCCTGCTGCTCTTCCTCCGAATCCTCTGTGCGCTGCTCCCTCGGACTTACTGCCCTTACTACTACCTCACTGCAAGACAACTGTGTCTCATCGTCATCGTCCTCCTCACCCACAGAAAGTTCTTGAGACAGTTGGCGGAAGTCCCCAGCCTCTTCCCCCGTACCCCGGGAACTTTCGAATGGTTGGGCATCAGTGACGATAAACTCCTCTGGTGGGAGAGGAACCACTGCTGCCCAATTTGAGCAGGGGCCCGAGAACAGTTCCTGGGAGTGTTCCCGCTCCTGAGCATGTGTCATTGTAGTGGAGTGAGGAGGCTGGGAGGAAGGAGGAGCAGCAGACAGAGGATTCGGATTTGCAGCAGTGGACGGCGCAGAACTGTGGCTGGACGATAGGTTGCTCGAAGCACTTTCTGCCATCCACGACAGGACCTGCTCACACTGCTCATTTTCTAATAACCGTCTCCCGCGTGGACCCATGAATTGTGCGATGACTGTCGGGACGCCAGAAACGTGCCTGTCTACTAATCGCGCAGCAGACGGCTGCGATACACCTAGAACAGGAGTTCAGCCTGTGCCCACACCCTGACTTGGCCCTCCGCGTCCTCGGCCGCGTCCACGTCCTCTAGGCCTACCCCTACCCCTCAGAATGCTGTATTACCAGTGATTTGATTTCACAGGCAGGAAATAAATTGGCGCAAGACTGCAGGCCAAATATAATTTTTTCCCTTTTTTAAAAACGAAACGCCCCACTGCCTCTAGTGAATGAATAATCTAAGTTTAATAACTGTGCTGTGGCCCTGCTAATGTGTCACAGAATTTGAGGGTAGCAGAGTTATTAACTCTGGCAGAGCAGGTATTTTTTTCCCAATTAAGGAAAGCAAATGGCGAAGCCAGCAGTAAACCGTAGCTGGGTGCGTCTGATTTTTTAACGTTGTACACGCAGCTCACACGTGTCCACAGCCCTTAGGACGGACAGAGGCAGGACAAATAGATTTCTTTTCCCTTTTTTTACACCAAAAGGACCCACTGCGTATATTCAATGAACATGAGAAGTTTAATAACTGTGCTGTGGCCCTGCTAATGTGTCACAGAACTTGAGGGTAGCAGAGTTATTAACTCTGGCAGAGCAGGTATTTTTTTCCCAATTAAGGAAAGCAAATGGCGAAGCCAGCAGTAAACCGTAGCTGGGTGCGTCTGATTTTTTAACGTTGTACACGCAGCTCACACGTGTCCACCGCCCTTAGGACGGACAGAGGCAGGACAAATAGATTTCTTTTCCCTTTTTTTACACCAAAAGGACCCACTGCATATATTCAATGAATAATAACTGTGTTGTGGCCCTGCCTACACAATTCTTTCCCTGTAGTATCAATGGAGGGTGCAATGCTCTGCATAGGCGATTTTGAGAAAAAAAAAATATGCAGCACTGCTAACAGCAGCCAGCACAGTACTGCACACGGTTAAATATGGCCCTAGAAAGGACCGTTGAGGTTCTTGAAGGCTACACTCACTCCTAACACTCTCCCTGCCTATCCAACACTTCTGTCCCTAATGCCGGGTGCAACGCTCTGCAGAGGCGATTTTGAGAGAAAAAAAAAAAGTCACTGCTAACAGCAGCCAACACACAGGTATTACTGGCCCTAATAAGGACCTTTGGGGTTCTTGAAGCCTACACTAACTGCTATTTCTCTCCCTACAGCAGATCCGGTACCAGCAGCACTGTCCCTCATCTAACTCACAAGGCATCTGAGGCGAGCCGCGGGAGGGGCCGACTTTTATATTCGGGTGACATCTGATCTTCCCAGCCACTCACAGCAGGGGGGTGGTATAGGGCTTGAACGTCACAGGGGGAAGTTGTAATGCCTTCCCTGTCTTTCAATTGGCCAGAAAAGCGCGCTAACGTCTCAGGGAAGGAAGTGAAAGTAACCTGAATACCGCATGGTGTTCGTTACGAATAACGAACATCCCGAACACCCTAATATTCGCACGAATATCAAGCTCGGACGAATACGTTCGCTCATCTCTACACACGACCATGCCCGGTTGGAGGCTCAGCGGCGCAAGCCAGCGGTCGGTCTGCTCTGTCAGACCCTGCAGCAGTTCGTGGGCCGTGTGCCTCTTCTCTCCTAAGCTGAGTAGTTTCAGCACGGCCTGCTGACGCTTGCCCACCGCTGTGCTGCCATGCCGCGCGACACCAACTGCTGGCGACGTGCTGCTGCTGACACATCTTGATTGCGAGACAGAGGTTGCATAGGAGGAGGAGGAGGGTGGTTTAGTGGAGGAAGCATACACCGCCGCAGATACCACCACCGAGCTGGGGCACGCAATTCGGGGGGTGGGTAGAACGTGAGCGGTCCCAGGCTCTGACTCTGTCCCAGCCTCCACTAAATTCACCCAATGTGCCGTCAGGGAGATATAGTGGCCCTGCCCGCCTGTGCTTGTCCACGTGTCTGTTGTTAAGTGGACCTTGGCAGTAACTGCGTTGGTGAGGGCGCGTACAATGTTGCGGGAGACGTGGTCGTGCAGGGCTGGGACGGCACATCGGGAAAAGTAGTGGCGACTGGGAAACGAGTAGCGCGGGGCCGCCGCCGCCATCATGCTTTTGAAAGCCTCCGTTTCCACAAGCCTATACAGCAGCATCTCCAGGCTGATCAATTTGGCAATGTGCACGTTTAACGCTTGAGCGTGCGGGTGCGTGGCGGCGTACTTGCGCTCGCGCTCAAACAGTGGTGCTAGCGACGTCTGGACGCTGCGCTGAGAGACATTGCTGGATGGGGCCGAGGACAGCGGAGGTGAGGGTGTGGGTGCAGGCCAGGAGACGGTAGTGCCTGTGTCCTCAGAGGGGGGTTGGATCTCAGTGGCAGGTTGGGGCACATGGGGAGAGGCAGTGGTGCAAACCGGAGGCGGTGAACGGCCTTCGTCCCACCTTGTGGGGTGCTTGGCCATCATATGCCTGCGCATGCTGGTGGTGGTGCCTCCCCAGCTGATCTTGGCGCGACAAAGGTTGCACACCACTGTTCGTCGGTCGTCAGGCGTCTCTGTGAAAAACTGCCACACCGTAGAGCACCTTGACCTCTGCAGGGTGGCATGGCGCGAGGGGGCGCTTTGGGAAACAGCTGGTGGATTATTCGTTCTGGCCCTGCCTCTACCCCTGGCCACCGCACTGGCTCGGCCTGTGCCCACACCCTGACTTGGGCCTCCGCGTCCTCGCCCGCGTCCACGTCCTCTAGGCCTACCCCTACCCCTCAGCATGGTGTATTACCAGTAGTGCAGAAGGCCCTGGAGTATATCAAAGAACTGCAGAGTGTTGCACTGTGAACTGCAATACAGCGGTGATTTCACAGCCCAGACAGAGCCAGGAAATAATTTTGCGCAAGCCTGCTGTAACACTTAGCTGTCTGCGTATGAATTTGGAGAACTACTACACCCAGCAGAGACCCAGAACACTGAGGACAGTCACAGGCAGCCCAAATAGATTTTTTTCCCTAAATTGTTTTGCAAAGGCCCACTGCCTATATTCAATCAATATGTCTTCTGTCCCTGCCTAAGCGCTTCTGGCCCTGGAGAATGTCAAAGAACTGCAGAGTGTTGCACTGTGAACTGCAATACAGCGGTGATTTCACAGCCCAGACAGAGCCAGGAAATAATTTTGCGCAAGCCTGCGGTAACACTTAGCTGGCTGCGTATGAATTTGGAGAACTACTACACCCAGCAGAGACCCAGAACACTGAGGACAGTCACAGGCAGCCCAAATAGATTTTTTTCCCCAATTTTTTTTGCAAAGGCCCACTGCCTATATTCAATCAATATGTCTTCTGTCCCTGCCTAAGCGCTTCTGGCCCTGGAGTATTACTGCAGGGCGCAATGCTCTGCACGGCCGATATACCAAAAAAAAAAAAGTGCAACACTGCAAAAAGCAGCCTCCACAGTACTGCACATGGTTAGATGTGGCCCTAAGAAGGACCGTTGGGGTTCTTGAAGCCTAAAATACTCCTAACACTCTCCCTATAGCAGCTCCACCAAGATAGCACTTTCCCTCCTCTATGTCAGAACTAGAGATGAGCGAACGTACTCGTCCGAGCTTGATATTCGTGCGAATATTAGGGTGTTCGGGATGCTCGTTACTCGTAACGAGTACCACGCGGTGTTCCGGTTACTTTCAATTTCCTCTCTGAGACGTTAGCGCGCTTTTCTGGCCAATTGAAAGACAGGGAAGGCATTACAACTTCCCCCTGTGACGTTCAAGCCCTATACCACCCCCCTGCTGTGAGTGGCTGGGGCGATCAGATGTCACCCGAGTATAAAAATCGGCCCCTCCCGTGGCTCGGCTCAGATGCCTTGTGAGTTAGCTGGGGGACAGTGGTATCGTGCTGGAGCTGCTGTAGGGAGAGCGTTAGGAGTTAGTGTAGGCTTCAAGAACCCCAACGGTCCTTCTCAGGGCCACATCTAATAGTGTGCAGTACTGTGTTAGCACTGTATTTTTTTTTTTTTTTTCAAAATTGGATCTGCAGAGCATTGCGCCCTGCAATAGGGACAGAAGTGGTGGTTAGGCTGGGAGATTGCTAGCAGTGAGTGTTAGGCTTCAAGAACCCCAACAGTCCTTTCTAGGGCCACATCTATCCGTGTGCAGTACTGTCCAGGCTGCTGTTAGCAGTGTTGCATATTTTTTTTTTTTCTCAAAACCGGATGTGCAGACCATTGCACCCGGCATTAATACTACAGGGATAGAATTGTGTAGGCAGGGCCAGAAGATATACATTATTCATTGAATAGACGCAGTGTGGCTTTTCCTTTGAAAAACAAGGGAAAAAATTCTATTTCGCCTGCCTCTGACAGTCCTCAGGGCTCTGGGTACGTGTGTGCTGCGTGCAGAACGTTAAAAATAATCAGACGCAGCCAGCTACGTTTTACTGCAGGCTTGCGCCAATTTTTTTCCTGCATGGGAAATCCCTGATCTGCTGTAGCGAATAACTTTGCATCACTGCAGTTCTCTGACACATTTGCAGGGCCACAACACAGTTATTAAACTTAGTAGTATTCATTGAATACACGCAGTGTGGCTTGTCCTTTGAAAAACAAGGGAAAAAATTCTATTTCGCCTGCCTCTGACAGTCCTCAGGGCTCTGGGTACGTGTGTGCTGCGTGCAGAACGTTAAAAAAAATCAGACGCAGCCAGCTACGTTTTACTGCAGGCTTGCGCCAATTTTTTTCCTGCATGGGAAATCCCTGATCTGCTGTAGCGAATAACTTTGCATCACTGCAGTTCTGTGACACATTTGCAGGGCCACAACACAGTTATTAAACTTAGTAGTATTCATTGAATACACGCAGTGTGGCTTGTCCTTTGAAAAACAAGGGAAAAAATTCTATTTTGGCTGCAGGCTTGCGCCAATTTCCTTCCTGCATGGGAAATCCCTGATCTGCTGTAGCGAATAACTTTGCATCACTGCAGTTCTGTGACACATTTGCAGGGCCACAACACAGTTATTAAACTTAGTAGTATTCATTGAATACAAGCAGTGTGGCTTGTCCTTTGAAAAACAAGGGAAAAAATTCTATTTTGGCTGCAGGCTTGCGCCACTTTCTTTCCTGCCTGGGAAATCAAATCACTGGTAATACACCATGCTGAGGGGTAGGGGTAGGCCTATAGGACGTGGACGCGGGCGAGGACGTGGAGGCCCAAGTCAGGGTGTGGGCACAGGCCGAGCCAGTGCGGTGGCCAGGGGTAGAGGCAGGGCCAGACCGAATAATCCACCAACTGTTTCCCAAAGCGCCCCCTCGCGCCATGCCACCCTGCAGAGGTCAAGGTGCTCTACGGTGTGGCAGTTTTTCACAGAGACGCCTGACGACCGACGAACAGTGGTGTGCAACCTTTGTCGCGCCAAGATCAGCTGGGGAGGCACCACCAACAGCATGCGCAGGCATATGATGGCCAAGCACCCCACAAGGTGGGACGATGCCCGTTCACCGCCTCCGGTTTGCACCACTGCCTCTCCCCCTGTGCCCCAACCTGCCACTGAGATCCAACCCCCCTCTGAGGACACAGGCACTACCATCTCCTGGCCTGCACCCACACCCTCACCTCCGCTGTCCTCGGCCCCATCCAGCAATGTCTCTCAGCATAGCGTCCAGACGTCGCTAGCGCCACAGTTTGAGCGCAAGTGCAAGTACGACGCCACGCACCCGCACGCTCAAGTGTTAAACGTGCACATTGCAAAATTGATCAGCCTAGAGATGCTGCCGTATAGGCTTGTGGAAACGGAGGCTTTCAAAAGCATGATGGCGGCGGTGGCCCCGCACTACTCAGTTCCCAGTCGCCACTACTTTTCCCGATGTGCCGTCCCAGGCCTGCACGACCACGTCTCCCGCAACATTGTACGCGCCCTCACCAACGCGGTTACTGCCAAGGTCCACTTAACAACAGACACGTGGACAAGCACAGGCGGGCAGGGCCACTATATCTCCCTGACGGCACATTGGGTGAATTTAGTGGAGGCTGGGACAGAGTCAGAGCCTGGGACCGCTCACGTCCTACCCACCCCCAGAATTGCGGGCCACAGCTCGGTGGTGGTATCTGCGGCGGTGTATGCTTCCTCCACTAAAGCACCTTCCTCCTCCTCCAACGCAACCTCTGTCTCGCAATCAAGATGTGTCAGCAGCACGTCGCCAGCAGTCGGTGTCACGCGGCGTGGCAGCACAGCGGTGGGCAAGCGTCAGCAGGCCGTGCTGAAACTACTCAGCTTAGGAGAGAAGAGGCACACGGCCCACGAACTGCTGCAGGGTCTGACAGAGCAGACCGACCACTGGCTTGCGCCGCTGAGCCTCCAACCGGGCATGGTCGTGTGTGACAACGGCCGTAAGCTGGTGGCGGCTCTGCAGCTCGGCAGCCTCACGCACGTGCCATGCCTGGCCCATGTCTTTAATTTGGTGGTTCAGCGCTTTCTGAAAAGCTACCCACGCTTGTCATACCTGCTCGGAAAGGTGCGCCAGCTCTGCGCACATTTCCTCAAATCCCACACGCACGCTGCCACCCTGCGGACACTGCAACGTCGGTTTAATCTGCCAGTGCACCGACTGCTGTGCGACGTGCCCACACAGTGGAACTCTACGCTCCACATGTTGGCCAGACTCTATGAGCAGCGTAGAGCTATAGTGGAATACCAACTCCAACTTGCGCGGCGCAGTGTGAGTCAGCCTCCTCAATTATTTACAGAAGAGTGGCCCTGGTTGGCAGCCATCTGCCAGGTCCTTGGAAAATTTGAGGAGTCTACCCAGGTGGTGAGCGGCGATGCTGCAATCATTAGCGTCATCATTCCTCTGCTATGCATCTTGAGAAGTTCCCTGCAAAGCATAAAGGCAGACGCTTTGCGCTCGGAAACAGAGCCGGGGGAAGACAGTATGTCGCTGGATAGTCAGAGCACCCTCCTGTCTATATCTCAGCGCGTTCAGGAGGAGGAGGAGGAGCATGAGGAGGATGAGGAGGAGGGGGAAGAGACAGCTTGGCCCACTGCTGACGGTACCCATGCTGCTTGCCTGTCATCCTTTCAGCGTGTATGGCCTGAGGATGAGGAAGAGGAGGAGGAGGAGGATCCTGAAAGTGATCTTCCTAGTGAAGACAGCCATGTGTTGCGTACAGGTACCCTGGCACACATGGCTGACTTCATGTTAGGATGCCTTTCACGTGACCCTCGCGTTACACGCATTCTTGCCACTACGGATTACTCGGTGTACACACTGCTCGACCCACGGTATAAGGAGAGCCTTTGCACTCTCATTCCCGAAGAGGAAAGGGGTTCGAGAATGATGCTATACCACAGGGCGCTGGTGGACAAACTGATGGTAAACTTCCCATCCGACAGCGCTAGTGGCAGAAGGCGCAGTTCCGCGGGCCAGGTAGCAGGGGAGGCGCAGAGATCAGGCAGCATGTACAGCGCAGGCAGGGGAACATTCTCCAAGGCCTTTGCCAGCTTTATGGCTCCCCAGCAAGACTGTGTCACCGCTCCCCAGTCACGGCTGAGTCGGCGGGAGCACTGTAAAAGGATGGTGAGGGAGTACGTAGCCGATCGCACGACCGTCCTCCGTGACGCCTCTGCCCCCTACAACTACTGGGTGTCGAAGCTGGACACGTGGCCTGAACTCGCGCTGTATGCCCTGGAGGTGCTTGCTTGTCCTGCAGCTAGCGTCTTGTCAGAGAGTGTGTTTAGTGTGGCTGGGGGAATCATCACGGATAAGTGTACCCACCTGTCAACCGACAGTGCCGACAGGCTTACACTCATCAAGATGAACAAAGCCTGGATTTCCCCAGACTTCTCTTCTGCACCAGCGGACAGCAGCGATACCTAAGCAATACGTATTATGCACCCGCGGATGGAAGCATCGTTCTCTCTCACCATCCAAAACGGGGACATTTCTGCTTCATCAATCTGTGTATAATATTCCTCCTCCTCCTCCTCCTGCTCCTCCTCCTGAAACCTCACGTAATCACGCCGAACGGGCAATTTTTCTTAGGGCCACAAGGCTCACTCATATAATTTTTCTAAACAATTTTTATACGTTTCAATTCTCTTAAAAGCGTTGAAACTTTAACTTGAACCAATTTTTCGTTAAACTGGGCTGCCTCCAGGCCTAGTTACCACTTAAGCCACATTAACCAAAGCGATTAATAGGTTTCACCTGCCCTCTTGGTTGGCCATGGCCAATTTTTTGGATGTACATTAGTACTGTTGATACAGCAATTTTTGTGGCCCCTCGCCTACAGTGTAATCATAGCAATTTCTATGTTCTTCGCCTGCACTCATGGTACAGAAAGGTGTGTGGGGTTGGCCTACACTTTAGCTACATAAATGTAACTTGTGCCTTGTCTATACTGCAGCTACTGAAATGGAACGAAGACTGCGCTCCCACTATACTGCTGCTTCAGAATTGTTACTGGGGCCTGTCTTGAGTGCTACTATTACTGAAATGGAACGCATACTGTGCTCCCCCTATAATGCTGCTAGTGATATGTTAGTGGGGCCTGTCCTAATGCTACGGCTGAAATGTTACTAATTATGGGCTCTGCCTATACCGCTGCCAATGGTATGTCTCTGGGGTGTGGAAACAGAGGCTTCCCAAAGACATGATGGCGGCGAGGCCATTTCCCACCAACGCTGTTACTGTTAAGGTGCATATAACCACGGACACGTAGTGCCTCAAAAACATCCCCCGCCACAGCCCACTTAATCCTGGCCACATTCCGAAAACCAACAAAATAAAACCGCGCTACTAGGTCCGCAGTCACCAACACATTACCACCAACGCGGTTACTGTTAAGGTACATATTACCAGTCTGACTGGGGCATGCAGTGTGGGCCGAAGCCCACCTGCATTAAGCACGACATTACTACCTCAGCTGTGTTGGGCAATGCAATGGGATATTTCTATGTACCGCCGGTGGCTTCCTGGCACCCACCCATGCTGTGGGTCCACAGGGAATTATAAATGCATCTGTTTCCACTTGTAAAGAACCCCAGTCTGACTGGGGCATGCAGTGTGGGCCGAAGCCCACCTGCATTAAGCACGACATTACTACCTCAGCTGTGTTGGGCAATGCAATGGGATATTTTTGTGTATCGCCGGTGGGTTCCAGGGAGCCACCCATGCTGTGGGTCCACAGGGAATTATAAATGCATCTGTTTCCACTTGTAAAGAACCCCAGTCTGACTGGGGCATGCAGTGTGGGCCGAAGCCCACCTGCATTAAGCACGACATTACTACCTCAGCTGTGTTGGGCAATGCAATGGGATATTTCTATGTACCGCCGGTGGCTTCCTGGCACCCACCCATGCTGTGGGTCCACAGGGAATTATAAATGCATCTGTTTCCACTTGTAAAGAACCCCAGTCTGACTGGGGCATGCAGTGTGGGCCGAAGCCCACCTGCATTAAGCACGACATTATTACCTCAGCTGTGTTGGGCAATGCAATGGGATATTTTTGTGTATCGCCAGTGGGTTCCAGGGAGCCACCCATGCTGTCGGTCGACAGGGACTTCACAATAGGGAGTTGTTCCTGCCTGTGTCTATGAATTAAAAAGCCCGGTCTGACTGGGGCATGCAGAGACACCTTGACAGAATGAATAGTGTGTGGCACATAGGTTCCCCATTGCTATGCCCACGTGTGCAGCTGAAGGCTGCGCAGGGACACTTTGGTGTGCGCTGTGGGGGGGAGGGTGGGGCGTTTGGGCAGCATGTAACCCAGGAGAAGTGGCAGTGGAGTGTCATGCAGGCATTGATTGTGCTTTGTTGGAGGTAGTGTGGTGCTTAGCAAAGGTATGCCATGCTAATGAGGGCTTTTCAGAAGTAAAAGTTTTTGGGAGGGGGGGGGCCACTCTTGCCGCTATTGTGGCTTAATAGTGGGACCTGTGAACTTGAGATGCAGCCCAACATGTAGCCCCTCGCCTGCCCTATCCGTTGCTGTGTCGTTCCCATCACTTTCTTGAATTGCCCAGATTTTCACACAAGGAAACCTTAGCGAGCATTGGCGAAATACAAAAATGCTCGGGTCGCCCATTGACTTCAATGGGGTTCATTACTCGAAACGAACCCTCGAGCATCGCGAAAAGTTCGTCCCGAGTAACGAGTACCCGAGCATTTTGGTGCTCGCTCATCTCTAGTCAGAACGCATCTGTGGCGAGCCGCGGGAGGGGCCGATTTTTATACTCGGGTGACACCTGATCTCGCCAGCCACTCACTGCAGGGGGGTGGCATAGGGCTTGAACGTCGCAGGGGGAAGTTGTAATGCCTTCCCTGTCTTTCTATTGGCCAGAAAAGCGCACTAACGTCTCAGAGATGAAAGTGAAAGTAACCCGAACATCTCGTGGTACTCGTTACGAGTAACGAGCATCTCGAACACACTAATACTCGAACGAGTATCAAGCTCGGACGAGTACGTTCGCTCATCTCTAATAATTATCTTACCCAACTTGTATAGTACCCTACTAGAAGAGCGGCTATTTTGGATTTAATATCAACCAAAAGACCTGACAGAATAAGAGGGTTGCAAGTTAGGGGGCACGTGGAAAATAGTAATATAATAAATTTCTACTTGTCTTTCAAAGGGGAGTTGTATTGGGGAGCTATGAAAATACTTAACTTTAAGAATGCAAAGTTTGATCAGCTCAGAACGTTTCTTAACCTCATTGACTGGGACAATGTCCTCAGAAATAAGTTGTCACCGGTTTAAGCCAGGAAAAAGGGAGAACCCGTTTTAAAAAGATTAAAATAGACATATTGCTGGGTCCCGAGTGCATATGCCCCATGGTTCTAAGAGAACTTAGTATTGTGATAGACAGACTGCTGTTTCTAATATGTAAGGACTCTATAGTGATGGGGTCTGTTCCACTGGATTGGCGCAATGTGGTGCCAATATTCAAAAAGGGGTCAAAAGATGAACCTAAAAAGTACAGACCGGTAAGTCTTACTTCTATTGTGGGTAAAATAATTGAAATGTTTCTAAGAGATGTTTTTCTGGAATACCTCAAGGAAAGTAGCTGTATATCTCCGTATCAGCATAGATTTATGAGTGGCCGTTCCTGTCAAACCAACCTGATCAGCTTCTGAGAGGTGGTAAGTTCTAGACTGGACTGGGGAGAGTCATTGATCTTATGTATCTGGACTTTTCCAAAGCATTTGATACTGTGCTGCCTAAAAGCTTGGTATATAAAATGAGAATGCTTGGTCTGGGCAAGAATGTGCATAAGTGGGTTAATCCGGGTATACAGGCAGGTAAGGAACTATTAGGGGTTAATCCAGGGATTAATTTCTGCCAGATGGCAAAATCTATAGAGGAGTTTAAAAGGGGACTTGATGTCTTTCTGGAGAGGAAGGATATTATAGGTTATAAATCTTAGGTTAATTGTTAATCCGGTTATACAGGCAGGTAGGAACTATTAGGGGTTGATCCAGGGAACAGTCTGATTGCCATTAGGGAGTCGGGAAGGAATTTTTTCCCGAAAAAGGGCAAATTGGCTTCTGCTCTTGGGGTTTTTTGCCTTCCTCTCAATCAACATAGGAGGATAGACAGGCTGGACTAGAAGGACATTGTCTTCATTCGGCCTAACTAACTATGTTACTATGTTACTAGTCTGATTGCCATTAGGTAGTCGGGAAGGAATTTGTCCCCCAAAAGGGCTAATTGGCTCCTGCCTCTTGGGGTTTTTTGCCTTCCTCTGGATCAACAACATAGGAGGATAGACAGGCTGGACTAGATGGACACTGTCTTCATTCGGCCTTACATACTATGTTACTATGTAAGTAACTGGCTCAATTCTAGAAAGCAGAGGGTGGTTATTAATGGTACATACTCTGATTGGGTCACCGTTGCTAGTTGGGGTAATACTGGGATCAGTTTTGGGTCCTATTCCTTTTAATACATTTATTAATGACCTGGTAGAAGGATTGCGCAGTAAAATATCAGAATTTGCAGATTATACAAAAATATATAAAGTAATTAACACAAGAGAGTAAAGAATATGATTGCAGGACTGTGACTTTAACAAGGAGGCATCCTCTACATCTAGAGGAAAGAAGGTTTCTACATCAACATAGAACGGGGTTCCTTACTGTAAGAGCAGTGAGACTATGGAATGCTCTGCCTGAGGACATGGTGATGGCAAATTAGATAAAAGAATTTAGGATGGGTCTGGACGCCTTTCTTGAGCATTACAATATTACAGATTACAGTCACTAATTAATTCTGAAGGGTTGTTGATCCAGGGATACATTCTGATTACCATATTGCAGTTGGGAAGGAATTTTTTAACCTTTAAATTAAGAAATATTGGCTTCTACCTCATTGCGTTTTTTTGCCTTCCTCTGGATCAACAAAGGGGGAGAGGAGTGTAGTAGGCTTAACGGGTTAGAGATATATCTTTTTTAGCATCACATATTATGTTAGTATGTTTAGAATCAATGGGTTCTAATTTCAGTCCTATTTATATGCCTTTCACTAGCATTACAAAAATGTTAGTGTAATGTATAGGGCTTTAAATCCCCGCCTTCAGAAACACAGGTGCCTTCAGCCAATCACAGCCAATGACAATGATGTCATTGAATGGCTGTGATTGGCTGAAGGCACGTGTGTTTCTGGAGGCGGGGATTTCAACCACTGCGTCCAGAAAGCAATGCTCTGCCGGGGACCAGGAGGGAGCGACAGCCTGCAGCAGCGCCGCAGAACACCAGGAGAAGTGAGTAATGATTTTTATTCTTTGCTCCGCTGTATTGCCGGCGTATAAGGTGACAGTTGGGGGGTCGTCTTATACGCCCCGTCGCCTTATATGCCGGTATATATTTTTATTGTAACACATTTCTGGATGAATTGCAGGGAAGGGCTTATATATTTAAGCCCTTCCCGACAATTCATCCCGCGATCACCGGCAGCCCATTGCTTTCAGTGGAACCTGCTGTATTGCTGGCTCCATTGAATTCAATGGGCAAACATCGTTCTTCTCTGCCACAGCTATTACAGCTATGGCAGAGGAGAACGATCTTTATGCTGACAGTGGGGGGGGGGCACTCTTGCCGCTATTGTGGCTTAATAGTGGGACCTGGGAACTTGAGATGCAGCCCAACATGTAGCCCCTTGTCTGCCCTATCCGTTCTTGTGTCGTTCCCATCACTTTCTTGAATTGCCCAGATTTTCACAAATGAAAACCTTAGCGAGCATCGGCGATATACAAAAATGCTCGGGTCGCCCATTGACTTCAATGGGGTTCGTTACTCGAAACGAACCCTCGAGCATCGCGAAAAGTTCGTCCCGAGTAACGAGCACCCGAGCATTTTGGTGCTTGCTCATCTCTAGTGATCACCACTTGTAAACAGAGACTGAGAGCACTGCGGGAGCTGCAGTGGGGGAAAAAAAGGTAAATAGTGTTTTGGTTTTTTTTACAATTTCAGCCATTTTTAAAACATGTCACGTTTAGTTTTTTCCACAGCATTAAAGTTTACAAATTGATAGGATTAAAGCAAATCCCACTCACATATAGAGGAAAACAGATTTTCTGCTGTAGGTAAAGCCCCCTGTTGCAAACACTGAGTCATGGATGTTTTCTTGGCAGACTGTTTTCACAGGGTGGTGTGCCATTGCCTTCCCAGCAAGCTCATTTTACTGACCTTGGAAGGATGAAAGGCTGAGTCAACCTTGAGCTGACTACCTGAACCACACAGGGATTGAACCTGCAACCTTCAGGTCGTGAGTGAGAGTTTAGGACTGCATTTCTGCTATCTAAACACTCTGCACCACACTCCTGTAACTATACTGAAATTCTAGCCTGCAGATTTACTGTGTCTTCACTGTAGAAACTCCACCGCAGAACTGCAGCATTTATGCTACATGTGAATGCATCTTAAAATACCACTTCTTATTCTGTAGAGATCACTTCTCAACCAACATCTCAAAATGATCATAACAGGATTACAATGAAAGGTAACATCTCCATTATAAAGCTGGAGGCAGACAATACGGGAACCATCACTGACAATATGTGATGAAGACAGCTCACTTTCTCCCCCACCCTACACGAGTGACCTCAGCGCATTCACACCAGAGCCTCCCATAGAAGTCAATAAGTCATCTCCAGACACCAGTTTATCTGTGTAGTAGCTGTAAAGCAAATCACTAAACTGCTGTCTGCAGAGCATCAGCTCAGGCAAGATGGCTGCCCCATACTTGTGTACAGAGAATAAAATACATTTTAAAAGTCTATAAACCAGAAATTAAACACCCATTATATAGGAGAAAAAAAACATGCTTTACTATTTGGTTTTAATTAATTCAAGAAATATAGGTGACACATTTCCGTTGAGTAATATATAGCATACATGTATTAGAAATGTTGCTATAGTATAGAAATAAAGTTATTATTTTTTTATGTATAAATAATAGAAATATGTGTATTAATTTGTAATAGGTATTCATTCACATAAAAATTATACTTCGTATATAAAATGTAACTTACGATACAAGGTGGATACGCATATTCAAATCTCAGTTTATTTCTGGCCAACTTCTGCCAAAGGAAAAATACACCTGAGAGAAAAAATGTCAATTAATTTTTTGTTAATAATTTAAATTGGAGACATAGTTTGGTTTTCTGCATAAGGATTTTATTTATTTTGAAATTCCCATGCAAAATAGTGATAAGACTGAAAATATAATGTTTAAGATTTATTTAAAGCCTAGATGACAGTTGTTTTGCATTGCAATATATCAACTTGACATTAACTGAATGAGGCAGTTTAGTGACAGACACTAGCAATGTCAGAATTTACATTACGGCACACACAAATTCTATGGAAACGTACTATTAGCACTCACTACAAGCAATGATGAGTAATGAGATAAAAATTGACAATGTCAATAGTCATAAGCTCTTGCAATCAGAAATAATGAACGGTTTGTGCAGATTTGTGAGTAGATATTAATAAGGATAGACAATATACAATTCTGTTAAACTTAAAGTATTTTAATTAGCTGTAATTAAAAATAAGTATTATATCCAGAGAAATATCTCTTTGACAGCTAATCTTGATAACCAACTCCTAGTGTCCCAATTGAAGGGCTTTAGTCATTATCAATTAATTCTCTGTCTATGAAGCTGGCTAAAAGAAAAGAATATTGTACATTTTGTCTCCCTGCTAGAGTCAATCTTATGACCAATCACACTTGAAGTGAAGCCAACTTTTCCGCAAGTTGGCTTCATATTGGCGAAAATGTTGAAGAAAATCTTAACTGTTGATTAGAAATGAAACTTCTAATTTAGACATAGTGGGAGATATGAGATCTACAGAAATCATATTTTTAGTTTACAAATGTACTGGAAAGTTTTTAAGGAATGCTGCATTTTTGGATCTATAGCATGAGGAATTCATTACATTTTTATTGTGACTTTATCACTTTTATCCCAATAGTAAAAAGATGTTTACCAGGGAAAAAAAACTACTTGCAATTGTTAAAAGCTGCATGTATGAGGTAGTTTTGATAAAACTCTTGTCTTGCACTTCTGGAGCCAAGAAAA
Source organism: Eleutherodactylus coqui (assembly GCF_035609145.1). Taxonomy (NCBI): domain Eukaryota; kingdom Metazoa; phylum Chordata; class Amphibia; order Anura; family Eleutherodactylidae; genus Eleutherodactylus; species Eleutherodactylus coqui. The sequence continues at coordinate 154,608,830 of NC_089838.1, forward strand.
GCAAATTCTCTATACACAATCCATTCATGAACTATGGGGCAGATTTATAAAACCATCTAAAATAAAAATCTGTCTTTTTGTCTATGGCAATCAAACATAGTTTTCGTTTTCAAGAGCAGAATATAAAATGAAAGATGCGCTGTGATTGGGTTCTATGGGCAGCAAAGACAGATTTTATTTTAAACAGTCTCATAAATTTCTCTGTTTGCATAGAGCATGTTCCGAGAAAGTTCCAAACATATCCATGGGACCCCATTTACTCAAGAAATACTAGAATTTCAGTTTGACACACTCCAGGCCTGTATTCCTCTTCAGGTTGTTTTGATGTTATGGCTGATCAATGTAGAATCTATCTATATCATATCTATCTATCCCATATCTATCTAATCAATATATCTATCTCTCAATCTATCTCACATCTATCTGTCTCTGTTTGTAAAATAAAGAAGTTGCAGCACTCCAAAAGAGTTCTAAAAATGAATAGTTTATGCATTCCTGTTCAGTGCAATGTTTCATCTTGAAAATGGCCTTTGTGCAGAGCTAAAACATTGCACTTGAACAGAAATGAATAACATTAACCCTTTGCAATTCAATTTTGGATTCAGGGTTTCCTAGGGGGCTTTCTCTTTCTGCCATTATACAATGGCGCCATCTGCTGGTTAGAGCCAGTACTGCGGTATGGGACATACTGGAGAGGCTCCCAACAATAGCGTGGCCAGTAATCTACAGTAAGAATACCCTGCCGGACGTCTTCTGACATCAGAGCTGTACAGCCTTCAATCAGAATGTCTTTAGACGTCAGACAGTCGATTGGAAAGAGTTAATAAATTATACATTTTTCACTGAATTTTGAAGTGCTGCAACTTCTTTCTCTTGCATGGAACTGTGGATCAAGGTTCATCTTGCTGGCACTCATCTGCTGGTTTTCAAAGTGCTCCTTTCCTGCACATCTATCTATCTGTCTATCTATCTATCTATCTATCTATCTATCTATCTATCTATCTGTCTGTCTGTCTGTCTATCTATCTATCTATCTGTCTGTCTTTCAGTCAATTGTCTGGTCATTGTTGTCCGAGTAGGTGCTTCCAAATAAAACCATTTGCATGGAAAATGCTTTCAGTGTCTGTGTGATATTATTGTGACCATTGAATAGCATCTTGTAATGCTTTGGCCCAATTTATCAGTGTTTCATTAATAGGTGTTTGTTTCTTCTGACAGCTCGCCACAGCCTAGTTTCCAAAGCTATATTCTATAACAGTAAGCATGAAGTTTGAGAATTGTCAGTCTGTCTGTTCCCATTTTCACACTGTTTTCATGTTGTTCAAGTGTATAAATGATTTTGCAGGTCTTGTCATATAGCAAGCCAGATAATCAGGTAATTATTTAGTCTATTGTAAGGTGCCTTATTTTTGAACATATGATCACACTTCTGAGAGCAGATTGAGCTTGTGAGAAGCAATTACATTTACTTTTTTTTCAAAGGCTCTTTTGGTGATGAAGTATATCAAATGAAGTGAGCATGCAGTAGCATCAGAAGAAGCCTCCAGCTGCTCGAGATTTTAGGTGTATTTATTAATCACAGAAAAATACCAAAATATGTTTTTCTTAACCTTTTCATGGGCAGTGATTTGTGCCAGAACAAAACAAGGAAAAAAAAATATTTTCAATATTTTATTCATGCTCACATAATAACAATAATAATAGTAATAATAATAATATGATATGTATATAGCATTTCTTAGTAGTTTGCTTATTTATTTGAGAATTTGTGTAATATCACAGGTTTATAAAGAAAATCACCCTAATGGGTTATTGCCCTTTTTTTCCCCAGAAAACCATGTTCACCACTCCATGAAATAATAAACAGTTATATACTCACTTCTCCCATGTCTCTGCATCTCCTGCAGCTTCGGTCTCACCTGTGACAGCACTCGGGCACTGAGGTCTGTGATTGGGTCCAGTAGCCTGTGGCATCTTATACACAGGCTGATGCAGCCTGTAAACAGGAACCAGGTGTGGAGAATGGAGCTGCATCACAGGAAATGAGGGGATCATGGAGAGATGAATATGACTGGTTTTAATTTTTGGTGAAACCCTTTAAGTTGAAATTAATATGCAATGTTATATATAGTAGGTAAATGTAATTAGAATTATTTAGAACGTTGTTCGTTTTTTTTAAATTTAAAGCTTACCTGACTTTTTAGATCACATTTCAGAATATGCTGCCTTGTATGCACATGAGAAATATTACTACATCTTACCATTATATGCCTTGTACATTGCATTTTCACTAATTTTCCTCTCTGCGGGCTGTATATCCAGTTTTCATTTCTCTCTGAGCTGGTAGATAAATACTAGCTGTTATGATGTTTTCTTTACACTGCACATGCAGAAAAATGCAGAATGTGCTGTCTGTAACACACACAGAAATAATTCCATCAGAGAGGACAGTGGAGAAGTACTGAGCAGGGTAGATGCAATTTCAGTAGCTGTACTAAAGTAAACCACTCACCCTTTGCTCCAGTAGATCTGTGAGTATCTGCTTCTCTAATTCCTCATTGCTGTTCTCATTTTCTCTCCATATGGGTAGCACGAGTCATCATCCTCAACTACCTACTTAAAACCAGACAATGGACAGGAAGGAAGAGAGACCCCTAGTGGACAGTAGGGGGATTTTTCAGCATAATAACATTATTTTAGGAAAATTAAGTAATTTCCAATTTTGCAAGTTATGACATTGGCTATCATATAAGAACAATTTGCTTCAAAAGTTAGTGACCATTTAAACTCTTAGTAGAAGTTTTCCGAAAATACAAAGTATGGAAGCAGGAATTCACACAGAAATCCATATAGTAGATATTAAATATATCTTGTATTACAAAAAAATAAAGACAGAGAAAGAAACATAATAAGAATGTAAATGTAGATAATCATCCATACAAGAATAAACATATAGGAGAGAGAAATATTTAAGCAGGGTATACAATGCCTAGGTGCATTTGTAGAAGCTTTGACTAGTAGGCCAATGCATGAACCATATGTAGATGAAATACCCTAAGAGAAGTATATTTTTTGTACTTGGAATCTCATTTGCTTGAGGGCTCTTTCACACAAGCGTATATCGGCCGCCGTTTTCACGGGAGCCGATATATGCTTCCGTCTGATGCATTGGAATCTAATGCATCAGATCACATGGTCGTATTTCCATGGCATAAAAGCGCCCAGTCGGTCCAATATAGTGCTAGGAGCTTTTACGCTGGGCTGGATAGATAGTCCTGGAACTATCTTTCCAGCATGAATACGTCGGCCGCTGCAAGGGCTCATATGGAAGACAATGACAGCGGCCAGAGAAGGAAGGTGCGAAGGAGTTTAACAGCATGACTGCTAAACTCCCTCCCCCTTCTCTCCTCCTCTCTCCTCCCCTCCAGCTGTTTGCAATGGGAGGGGGTGGGTTGGGGGACGGAGCTAAGCACCGCCTGTCCTGCCCCATCCCATTGCTGGCTGTGGAGAAGGGGCGAGGAGGGGCGGGTGAATAACTCTGCCCCCCTTCCATTGCAAACAGCCGAGGGGGAGGCGAGGGGGAGGGAAGGGGGAGACAGCTAAGCTGCCTCCCCATGCCCAATGGCATTGCAGTTTCAGTGTATATGCACCGGGGTTGTGCTGTCTGAACGGGAGCACAAACGTTAGATTTGTGCACCCGTTCATGTGTTTTTATGGTGCCGGCGGGCGCACATTAAAACGCCTACGGCCGTGTGAATGCGCTCTGGGATAGACTGTAGACCAGATAGACTAGGCAAATTCACTTGCAGAGTGAGACAGCATGGCAAGGGAGTTTTCATATTGTTAGATAGTTGCCCTGATTGGATAAGCTATTTTATAGTTAATGGAGAGCTGTAATTTCAAGTTTTCCCAGTAAAGCCCTATTTACACAAACAGATGATCGCTCAAAATTTGTTAGAAACTGACAGTTTTAAGTGATCATTTTGCATTAGCTACTAATGGGCTAATCAGCCCATTAGTAGCTAATAGAGATGAGCAAGCATGATCGATAATGACAGTTACTCGAGAGAAAGAGCAACGCTATTTTCGAGTAACTGTATGCTCATCAGAGAAAATTCGGGGAGGGCCGTAGGGGTGAGCGCGGGGTTGCAGAGGGGAGCTGGGGGGAAGAGAGATCTCTCCCTCTCCCCCACGCCCCCCCCCCACCGCCCCCCCGAATTTACTCGTAAATAGCGTTGCTCTCTCGAGTAACTGTCCTTACCGAGCATGTTCACTCATCTCTAGTAGCTAACTAGCTTCTTTTGCATGTATTTAGAGAACAGCAGGTGGTCTGTTCTCTAAATACATCGCTATTGTTCTCCAGCTGGACAGCAGCTGAAGAATGGTATCCACGCTGCCTGTGAAGAACTCAGCTTGTGGTCACTTTTATCAGGAACAATGGCTCATTTTTTGTGGAATGTCCTGTAGTTTCCGGTAGTACTTATTTGGAATACGTACGACTTTTTGGTTGCTTTTTATTGCGTTTTTTCTGGGAGACAGGGTGACTGAAAAAGTGCATTTCTGTCGTTCTTTATTTATTTTTTCGGACGACATTCACTGTGGGGGGTAAATAATGCACTACTTTGATAGATTGGACTTTTACGGACGCGGCAATACCAAATATGTATTTTTATTTTATTATCTAAACTTTTTAATTATAGATATGACCAAAGGGGGGGTGATTTAAACTTTTGTTACTTTCTTTTTTTTCACAATTAAAAAAACTTTATTGCTCTTTTTTTCACTTTACTTTTAAGTCCCCCTAGGTTCTACAATATACAATACTTTGATCGCTCCTGCAGTATGACGTAATGTTATAGCATTACATCATACTTCATTTTGACAGGCAGCCTATTAAGCCACCCCATGGGGATGGCTTGATAGGCAGTTTCTCAAGGCAGCCCTGGGGCCTTTCAGAAGGCCCCCGGCAGCCATGACACCTGCATAGTTACCCGGATCTCACCGTGGGGGGGGGCGTACGTGACCCCCGAACAGCGTTTTGGGAGCTTTAAATGCCGCTGTCAGAATTGACAGCGGCATTTAAAGGGTTAATAGCCGCGATCGGCTGAACGGCTGATCGCGGCTATTGCCCGCGGGTGTCAGCTGTACTAAACAGCTGACACCAGTGCTGTATGCAGAGAGGTCGCCCCACGACCTCTCTGCATACATACCCCGACGCTCCAGGACGTAAATATACGTCCTGGAGCGGGAAGGGGTTAAGCTGAGCTGAACTCAGCGATGGACAAAAGGTGCAGGTAAGTGCATGATGGGCACATATTTACACACAACGATTATTGCTCAAAAGTTGGCTTTTGAGATAATTTTGAGCGATAATCATTGTGTGTAAAAGGGCCTTTACTAATCTGATAACTACTATAACATGACCAATTACTGCCTGAAGACATGAAAGGAAGTCTATCAGTTTATTGCTCTAACATCTATGTATTGTTAAACTTGCATACTCTCCTGCAAAAGGAGGAGTGCAAGGGGTTCAGCAGTTCCTATGAACCCTGAGTGCCTTGAGTCCTGATTAGTGGTTACTCAGGATATAGCAACAATAAGATCTGTCACTTTTACAAAGGGAGTGCAATAGATTTAGGCCTGCTCAAAGATGCTTTGCATAACGATAGCGGCACATAAGCACAAAGATGCATTCAGTAGCACTGTGTAGTACAGGTATCTGACTATTATCTAAGGCAGTGATGGGCAACCTTTTGAGCTCGGTGTGTCAAAATTCGCCAAAAAACCGAGCATGACTCGGGTGGTGTGTCACTTCAAGAAAAAAATCCATAAATTTGCGATATTTATAGTTTAAATAAAAAATGTGTGTAATTGTAATGTATAGCTGTATTTAATAAACCCAAAACACCCATAGCACAGGCCCTCGCCTCTCCCAGCCTCCCCCTCACTTATTTCAGTAATGTTGAGCCCCCAGCAGCAACAGCACCCTCCACAGCGGCCCTCAGCATTATCTGCCCACCACACAGCAGCCCCCAGCATTACCTGTCCCCCACACAGCAGCCCCCAGCATTACCTGCCCCCCACACAGCGGCCCCCGGCATTAGCTGCCCCCCACACAGCGGCCCCCGGCATTAGCTGCTCCCCACACAGCGGCCCCCAGCATTACCTGCCCCACACACAGATGCCCCCCAGCGGACCCCCCCCCCCATATGTACTTACCTTGCGGATGCTCCACTCCTCCTGTGCCCGCCGCCCTCCAGCAGCGATGATCTCCCGTGCACACTGTGACGTCAGTGTGTTGCAGGACGCCTTCTACCCCGGACACTCCTACGGAACCAACAGGTAGGAGACGTCAGGGGACGGAGGGAAGAGGATCCTGGTGCACACTGACATCACAGTGTGCGCCAGGATCAGCGCTGTTAGTAGTGCTGGTTAATGAATACCAGCAGGGGAGCCGCGACCCCTGCCGGTATTCATTAACGGGGGAGCGGCTGCGTGTCAGCGACTATGGCTACGCGTGTCAGTGCTGACACGCATGTCATAGGTTCGCCATCACGGGTCTAAGGTCTAAGCATAATATATTATAAAAGTTATATAGATATTGGAATCTGGGTGATGCTTTGTGACGAAGAGAGAGAAAATCACAGACAATATAGTAGCAGAGTCTATATTTTCAGCATGAAGTTACAGTTGTTAATTAGTGCAGTTAAGCTGAACCTTAGGGAGTTGGGACTTGATTTTAAATGCTCTGTTTTCATAGACATACCACAGCTGTAAGTAAGGACTCCAATAGTGGGGTTCAAAATGTGTAAGCAGATGTCCTCCTGTTTGTACCCCCAGGAGGATGTTCTGAGTGCTGGACAACTTATCCTATTCTCTTCAGTTGGAGCTTATGCCCCTAATCTTTTAAGATACCACCAATACCCATGGTTGCTAGAGCTGCACCAGTCAGCCACTTAAGAGACCCAGCAATGCAGTGGAAAGTTCCAAACAGACCACAACTGACAGCCATGAAGAGTAGGTGTATGGAGGGGGGGGGGGGGGGGGGGAGCTGAGTTTTCATACAGGAGCCCAGGAGCCTAAAGCTACGTCCTTGTAAGTAGTAAATATGTCTGAGCTCAATTATAGCACTTAAGAATTATAGAATGCATTACCTGCCTCAAGCTTCTTTGAGACAAAAATGGAATTAAGAATTTCTCAGGAGTAAAAACTTTTTTTAGGGGATCTTCTGTAGTAATAAGCTTGGGAATCACTGATCTAGAAAGACATACTTGTTAATAAATTATAATTAAAAATTCTACATTACACTCATGCTATGCAATGTCTAGAATACAAACTGGGAGTCAGATTATGTTGGAAAAAATGTTGAATATTATAACAAAATTTGCCTGCTAAGAAGGGAGGTGTCATGGAACTGTACGGGACTCACTTCAGTGTGTAATGTTGCAATAGAGATTTAATAAGAGAGATCCACCAAAAATTGTTCCAAAATCATACCACATTCCAAAATTTGGCACAGTAAAACTGAGCATGTATACTGGACACGAACTGATTGGGTGATGCTCTGATATAAAAAAGACAATTTGTATTGCGTAGGGTGTGCTGAACTGAGACAAGGTCCATGGAACAAGGGTCAGGGTGATCGTGCTGCTTGAACATGGAAAGGAGATGGCATCAAAGCAGCCACAGAGGGGGCCTGGCAAGGCTGGAGAAAGATGTGAGCATTTACTGGTCAGCATCGGATAAGGTCCTGAAAGGGGGGAACTTTAAGCCACAGATGCCCTATGAACTTTAAGTGAGGCCGGCCTCTGAAAGGGTTAAATGTGCACAGAGAGATAGCTAATTAGCCTATAGACCAGCAGCAGTAACTTTACACTCGGGTTACTCCATTCACACACAAAAAGTGTTTGGACTATAGCTTGTCATGAAAAAAAAAACCCAAGCATGATAATACTTATAATGAATGTAATTAAAAGTAATATGTCCTTGCTGTTGCAAGCCTGTTAGATACATAGTACTGCACAAAAATATTAGGCAGGTGTGGAGAAAATGCTGCAAAGCAAAAATGCTTTCAAAAATAGAAATGTTAATTGGTCAATTAACAAAATGCAAAGTGAATGAACGAAACAGAAATCTAATTCAATAGATTCAATTCTTCCAGGTACGCTTGCACACAGTTTTTGAAGAAACACAGAAGGTTGGCTTTTTCAAAAATCTTGGAGAACTAACCACAGATCTTCTGTGGATGTAGGCTTGCCGAAATTCTTCTGTTTCTTCGTGTAATGATGTTAAGATCAGAGCTCTGTGGGGGTCATATCATCACTTCTAGGACCCCCTGTTCTTCTTTGTCTTTATGTTTGAGGTCATTGTTCTGCTGCAGAATAAATTTGCAATCCATCTAAAGCCTTCTATTTTTGAAAAAAAATATTTGTTTGCACCATTTTTTCCACCCCTGCCTAAAAATGTTACATAGCAGTGTAGTGTGTCAGTAGCACTATGTTTAGCAACTGAATTGAAGCTGGGCATAAAAGATAATAGTCATTTTACACTACAGGTCATTAATTTCAATACACCACAAATAAGACAAATAGACATGATTGGTACCTATACACATTGTTTACAAATGAACTGAGCCTTGATTACTTTATTGTTTTCTCTCATCATAGAATCCACCCTTTATTTTCCAGAAAGTTTGTTAAAAACATAATAAATAAAATGAGAGCTTCAGAAATAAATTGGAGTCAAAACAAACAAGCATACAGGTTCATACCTCATCTTATTAATTTAATATGGTTTTGGCAGAGGCATAGTTGGTGCAGGCAGGAGGTGCATGTGTACTGGGTGCAATAAGGAGGGAAGGGGCACCAGACCTACAGTCAAAATAGGCAATCAGTCCTTTTCACAGGAAATCAGAGAAAGAGATGCCTTTAGGGCTAAACGACCTTTAATGTGATGATCACGTGACCAGTCACATGTTTAGGAGGGCTTCTGGAAAATTTGAAGGACCTTTAATGATGTCAAGAGCATGTGTAGGAAGGTATATAGACAATAATTTCATTATCTGGGAGGGCACCGAATTGGAGTTGCAATCCTTTCACAGTGAATTGAACAGTATTTTCACAGAACTTAAATTTACCCTAACACACTCTAAACAACAGGTGCAGTTTCTTGTGCTGGTTTCTGTCTCTGATGGCTCCTTGAAGACAGATCTTTATTAGAGACGAGCGAACGTACTCGTCCGAGTTTGATACTCGTTCGAGTATTAACGTGTTTGAGATGCTCGTTACTCGTGACGAGTACCACGCGATGTTCGAGTTACTTTCACTTTCATCTCTGAGACGTTAGCGCGCTTTTCTGGCCAATAGAAAGACAGGGAAGGCATTACAACTTCCCCCTGCGACGTTCAAGCCCTATACCACCCCCCTGCAGTGAGTGGCTGGCGAGATCAGGTGTCACCCGAGTATAAAAATCGGCCCCTCCCGCGGCTCGCCACAGATGCGTTCTGACATAGAGTAGGGAAAGTGGTATCTTGGTGGAGCTGCTATAGGGAGAGTGTTAGGAGTATTTTAGGCTTCAAGAACCCCAACGGTCCTTCTTAGGGCCACATCTAGCCGTGTGCAGTACTGTGGAGGCTGGTTTTTGCAGTGTTGCACTTTTTTTTTTTTGTATATCGGCCGAGCACAGCATTGCGCCCTGCAGTAATTATTCATACTCCAGGGCCAGAAGTGGTGGTTAGGCAGGGACAGAAGACATATATTGTGAGGCAGGGACAGAAGACATATTTATTGAATATAGGCAGTGGGCCTTTGCAAAAACATTTGGGGAAAAAAATCTATTTGGGCTGCCTGTGACTGTCCTCAGTGTTCTGGGTCTGTGCTGGGTGTAGTTGTCCTCCTAATTCATACGCAGCCAGCTAAATGTTACAGCAGGCTTGCGCAACATTATTTCCTGGCGTTCCGTAAGCGAAGTCAGCCTCCAACCACAGGCCAATAAGCGGCACATTTAATTACGGCGTTCTGTTTCTGCACTAATGGTAATACAGCATGCTGAGGGGTAGGGGTAGGCCTAGAGGACATGGACGCGGGCGAGGAAGCGGAGGCCCAAGTCAGGGTGTGGGCACAGGCCGAGCCAGTGCGGTGGCCAGGGGTAGAGGCAGGGCCAGACCGAATAATCCACCAACTGTTTCCCAAAGCGCCCCCTCGCGCCATGCCACCCTGCAGAGGTCAAGGTGTTCTACGGTGTGGCAGTTTTTCACAGAGACGCCTGACGACCGACGAACAGTGGTGTGCAACCTTTGTCGCGCCAAGATCAGCTGGGGAGGCATCACCACCAGCATGCGCAGGCATATGATGGCCAAGCACCCCACAAGGTGGGACGAAGGCCGTTCACCGCCTCCGGTTTGCACCACTGCCTCTCCCCCTGTGCCCCAACCTGCCACTGAGATCCAACCCCCCTCTGAGGACACAGGCACTACCGTCTCCTGGCCTGCACCCACACCCTCACCTCCGCTGTCCTCGGCCCCATCCAGCAATGTCTCTCAGCGCAGCGTCCAGACGTCGCTAGCGCCACTGTTTGAGCGCAAGCGCAAGTTCGCCGCCACGCACCCGCACGCTCAAGCGTTAAACGTGCACATTGCCAAATTGATCAGCCTGGAGATGCTGTCGTACAGGCTTGTGGAAACGGAGGCTTTCAAAAGCATGATGGCGGAGGCGGCCCCGCGCTACCCGGTTCCCAGTTGCCACAACTTTTCCCGATGTGCCGTCCCAGCCCTGCACGACCACGTCTCCCGCAACATTGTACGCGCCCTCACCAACGCGGTTACTGCCAAGGTCCACTTAACAACAGACACGTGGACAAGCACAGGCGGGCAGGGCCACTATATCTCCCTGACGGCACATTGGGTGAATTTAGTGGAGGCTGGGACAGAGTCAGAGCCTGGGACCGCTCACGTCCTACCCACCCCCAGAATTGCGTGCCCCAGCTCGGTGGTGGTATCTGCGGCGGTGTATGCTTCCTCCACTAAACCACCCTCCTCCACCTCCTACGCAACCTCTGTCTCGCAATCAAGATGTGTCAGCAGCAGCACGTCGCCAGCAGTCGGTGTCGCGCGGCACGGCAGCACAGCGGTGGGCAAGCATCAGCAGGCCATGCTAAAACTACTCAGCTTAGGAGAGAAGAGGCACACGGCCCACGAACTGCTGCAGGGTCTGACAGAGCAGACCAACCGCTGGCTTGCGCCGCTGAACCTCCAACCGGGCATGGTCGTGTGTGACAACGGCCGTAATCTGGTGGAGGCTCTGCAGCTCGGCAGCCTCACGCACGTGCCATGCCTGGCACATATCTTTAATTTGGTGGTTCAGCGCTTTCTGAAAAGCTACCCACACTTGTCATACCTGCTCGGAAAGGTGCGCCGGGTCAGTACACATTTCCGCAACTCCAAGACGGACGCTGCCACCCGGCGGACCCTGCAACATCGGTTTAATCTGCCAGTGCACCGACTGCTGTGCGACGTGCCCACACGGTGGAACTCTACGCTCCACATGTTGGCCAGGCTCTATGAGCAGCGTAGAGCTATTGTGGAATACCAACTCCAACATGGGCGGCGTAGTGGGAGTCAGCCTCCTCAATTCTTTACAGAAGAGTGGGCCTGGTTGGCAGACATCTGCTAGGTCCTTGGAAACTTTGAGGAGTCTACCCAGATGCTGAGCAGGGATGCTGCAATCATTAGCGTCACCATTCCTCTGCTATGCCTCTTGAGAAGTTCCCTGCAAAGCATAAAGGCAGACGCTTTGCACTCGGAAACAGAGGCGGGGGAAGACAGTATGTCGCTGGATAGTCAGAGCACCCTCATGTCTATATCTCAGCGCGTTGAGGAGGAGGAGGAGGGGGAGGAGCATGAGGAGAAGGGGGAAGAGACAGCTTGGCCCACTGCTGAGGGTACACATGCTGCTTGCCTGTCATCCTTTCAGTGTGTATGGCCAGAGGAGGAGGAAGAGCGGGAGGAGCATGAGGAGGAGGGGGAAGAGACAGCTTGGCCCACTGCTGAGGGTATACATGCTGCTTGCCGGTCATCCTTTCAGTGTGTATGGCCAGAGGAGGAGGAGGAGGGGGAGGAGCCTGAGGAGGAGGGGGAAGAGACAGCATGGCCCACTGCTGAAGGTATACATGCTGCTTGCCTGTCATCCTTTCAGCGTGTATGGCCAGAGGAGGAGGAGGAGGAGGAGGATCCTGAAAGTGATCTTCCTAGTGAGGACAGCCATGTGTTGCGTACAGGTACCCTGGCACACATGGCTGACTTCATGTTAGGATGCCTTTCTCATGACCCTCGCGTTACACACATTCTGGCCACTACGGATTACTGGGTGTACACACTGCTCGACCCACGATATAAGGAGAACCCTTCCACTCTCATTCCCGAAGAGGAAAGGGGTTTCAGAATGATGCTATACCACAGGGCGCTGGTGGACAAACTGATGGTAAACTTCCCATCCGACAGCGCTAGTGGCTGAAGGCGCAGTTCCGAGGGCCAGGTAGCAGGGGAGGTGCAGAGATCAGGCAGCATGTACAGCGCAGGCAGGGGACCATTATCCAAGGCCTTTGCCAGCTTTCTGGCTCCCCAGCAAGACTGTGTCACCGGTCCCCAGTCAAGGCTGAGTTGGCGGGAGCACTGTAAAAGGATGGTGAGGGAGTACATAGCCGATTGCACGACCGTCTTCGGTGACGCCTCTGCCCCCTACAACTACTGGGTGTCGAAGCTGGACACGTGGCTTGAACTCGCGCTGTATGCCCTGGAGGTACTTGCTTGTCCTGCGGCTAGCGTCTTGTCAGAGAGTGTGTTTAGTGCGGCTGGGGGAATTATCACGGATAAGCGTACCCGCCTGTCAACCGACAGTGCCGACAGGCTTACACTCATCAAGATGAACAAAGCCTGGATTTCCCCAGACTTCTCTTCTTCACCAGCGGACAGCAGCGATACCTAAGCAATACGTAGGCTGCACCCGCGGATGGAAGCATCGTTCTCTATCACCATCAAAAACGGGGACCTTTTTGCTTCATCAATCTGTGTATAATATTCATCCTCCTCCTCCTGAAACCTCACATAATCACGCTGAACGGGCAATTTTTCTTAGGCCCACAAGGCTCAGTCATATAATTTTTGTAAACAATTTTTAGACGTTTCAATGCTCATTAAAGCGTTGAAACTTTCACCTGAACCAATTTTTATTTTAACTGGGCTGCCTCCAGGCCTAGTTACCAATTAAGCCACATTAACCAAAGCGATTAATGGGTTCCACCTGCCCTCTTGGTTGGGCATGGGCAATTTTTCTGAGGTACATTAGTACTGTTGGTACACCAATTTTTGGGGGCCCTCGCCTACAGTGTAATCCAATTAATTTTTAGCCCACCTGCATTACAGCTGACGTTACATCAGCTGTGTTGGGCACTGCAATGGGATATATTTATGTACCGCCGGTGGCTTCCTGGCACCCACCCATGCTGTCGGTCCACACGGAGTTGTAACTGCATGTGTCCACTTCTAAAGAACCCCAGTCTGACTGGGGTATGCAGTGTGGGCCGAAGCCCACCTGCATTAAGCACGACATTACCTCAGCTGTGATGGGCAATGCAATGGGATATATTTATGTACCGCCGGTGGGTTCCAGGGAGCCACCCATGCCGTGGGTCCACAGGGAGTTGTAACTGCATGTGTCCACTTCTAAAGAACCCCAGTCTGACTGGGGTATGCAGTGTGGGCCGAAGCCCACCTGCATTAAGCACGACATTACCTCAGCTGTGATGGGCAATGCAATGGGATATATTTATGTACCACCGGTGGCTTCCAGGCACCCACCCATGCTGTCGGTCCACACGGAGTTGTAACTGCATGTGTCCACTTCTAAAGAACCCCAGTCTGACTGGGGTATGCAGTGTGGGCTGAAGCCCACCTGCATTAAGCACGACATTACCTCAGCTGTGATGGGCAATGCAATGGGATATATTTATGTACCGCCGGTGGGTTCCAGGGAGCCACCCATGCTGTGGGTGCACACGGAATTCCCATTGCGGAGGTGTACCTGCCTGTGACTATTTATAAAAAACCACGGTCTGACTGGGGCATGCAGACACCTTGACAGAATGAATAGTGTGTGGCACATAGGTTCCCCATTGCTATGCCCACGTGTGCAGCTCCAGATGGAGGTGGCACAGGATTGGATTTCTCATTGCTTTTGTACAGCATTGTGGGCTATCGCCCCGCCCCTTTTAAAGAGGGTCGCTGCCTAGCCATGCCAACCCTCTGCAGTGTGTGCCTGCGGTTCCTCCTCATGGCAGACGCACTTATAAATAGACATGAGTGTGGCGTGGCATGAGGGCAGCTGAAGGCTGTGCAGGGACAGTTTGGTGTGCGCTGTGGACACTGGGTCGTGCGGGGGGGGGGGGGGGGTTGGTCAGCATGTAACCCAGGAGAAGTGGCAGCGGAGTGTCATGCAGGCAGTGATTGTGCTTTGTTGGAGGTAGTGTGGTGCTTAGCTAAGGTATGCATTGCTAATGAGGGCTTTTCAGAAGTAAAAATTGTTGGGAGGGGGGGGCACTCTTGCCGCTATTGTGGCTTAATAGTGGGACCTGGGAACTTGAGATGCAGCCCAACATGTAGCCCCTCGCCTGCCCTATCCGTTGCTGTGTCGTTCCTATCACTTTCTTGAATTGCCCAGATTTTCACAAATGAAAACCTTAGCGAGCATCGGCGATATACAAAAATGCTCAGGTCGCCCATTGACTTCAATGGGGTTCGTTACTCGAAACGAACCCTCGAGCATCGCGATAATTTCGTCCCGAGTAAGGAGCACCCGAGCATTTTGTTGCTCGCTCATCTCTAATCTTTATATGAAGCCCACAGACAGAAATAATATATTGAGCTTTTAGTAGCCATCATCCACCCAACATGCTGTAATTGTTATCAGTCAGATGTTGAGGGTGAGACGGATTGTCGATGACAAGTATGTGGACAACCGTTTAGGATAGATTTGTGAAAAATTTTACAGAAAGGGCTATCCTAGGAAACTGGTTGAAGACCTTAGTCTGAAGGCCCGGTTGAGTGATCGTGAGACTTTTCTGACACCTAAACTAAGAAAAAGTGAATCAATGCTGATCCCTTTTGTGTCTACATATGATCTAGTGGGAAGGTCTCACAAATTATTCGAAAATACTGGCCCATTCTGTCACTCTGCTATTCTGATATTAATGAATATTTAAAGTGCCACCCATTATGGCCTATCGCAGAGCAATGAATCTCAAGGATAAAGTGGTATGGACCAGTCAAGTGAGCAAGTTGTGCAGCGCGCATTTATCCCAGTAAAGAAGGGGAATTTTACCTGCCTGGGATGTGCGTACTGTCACAACATGATTAAGGGTGATAGTTTCTCTCACCCAGGTTCAGGTGAGGTATACCGGATTAGAGAAAGGGTTTCCTGCACATTATCATATGTTATATACAAGATTGTCTGCCCATGTGAGATGTTATACATAGGTGAAATCACCATGAAGACCAGAAGCAGGATTACAAAGCATAAAAGTACCATAAGAACTAAGAAGGTTGATGTACCAGTGGCTAGACATTTCATTGAAAAGGGACATATGGTTAGTCAACTTGGATTTCGTATCATAGATCATTTGCCACCAAATATGACAGGTGGTGATATAGAGAAGAGATTTAAATTTTTGGAAATTAAATGGATTATTGAGCTTGATACTTTGTACCCTAAGGGTTTGAACATCTAATACAAGCCAGCATCTTTTCTCTGAGCATTAATTCTTTATAGTATGCTGTTTGCAAATGTAAACAAATATGTTTTTTATTCTAAACTTATACACCTACACTAACTAGCTAATACTTCTCTAAGTTCGGGGTATACTAGCCAGATTTTGATCTTCCTTTTGCAATAGCCCTTTCCCAATAGAGTAGTTCAGAGTTAGCAGTCGTCCCCCTTTTCCCCCCACAACTGCACAATCGCCTGCCTACAGACTTCTAACTGTATGCAAAAATAATAAAAGGAGAGCAAAGCCATCAGCCCTGATGGTGGACTAGGGTATCTGAAGATCTCCTCAAGAGTCCGGCTTATATAATTAACTTTCTGATGCCTGTAGGAATAGTCATTGAATCCCTTCTGTCATTCATTGGTTGGAGGGGATAATTATCCAGCAGTCATTAACCTGCAAGATGTAAACACATCAAACTAGCAGGATCTAGAGCCTAAATGTATTAGCCCAAGCTGTTGTCTTGTACTCTCTTTCAGGAGACGCATTATCATGAAGAGGCCTTAGCATTGTGAGGATGCTTAGAAAACGGCCTTTAGATAAGTCAACATCTACCCATCCCATGGTGTCTCTGTTGTCATGGGGACTTCCAATCATCAGCATCATGATCGCAGGAAACGCCCTTCAGAGTCACCAAGAGGCCACACAGCTCGTAAGAGGCACGTGTGCCACGTCACAGTGTTCATGTGACCACAGCGGATGAAGTCAGCTAGGCACTAGGTGTACAGAGTGTGTACCACGTCACAATGATCTATCAGTCATGTGACTGTCAGGCCAGTTACTAGCCAATATCAGTGACGCGGCTATGCGTGTCGTCACGTGTCAAGAGCAGGGATGCTCAATGCTTGATCCTCACATCTCTCAAGCCTTTCCATCATTATGTGGATGGATCAACTCGTTCTCGTTCATCTACTTCAAAAGGCCAGTCCACTGCCATTGCTATAGTAACTAATAGCAATGTAGGACACTGATGTATAACACAAGTATCGTACCCTGTGAATCACACACTAGTCCAGTAAAAAGATTGTGAAAGTCAAAATCTGGCTAGTATACCCCGAACTTGGGGAAGTGTTAGCAAGTTAGTGTAGGTCTCTGAATCTGGACGCTCTACCGTCACTGGTGCAGATTGTCACCACCGTTTATTGCACATTATTGGACCATTGTTGCCATTATTAGCTTTGGCCCAGATGGTAAACCAAAATCAGTAGCCTAACCTAATGGTGTAGACAAATATTTACTATATTGGTCGGAGTAACAGGGATCCTAGAAGCAGGATACTACGGCTAGATTTGGACCCTCATGAATTTAAATTTGCAGGGTGCACTCCTCCTTGATGATCAAGGCACTTCATCTGCATTGATCACCCACTCAGAAGCCTATTATTGGGGTCCTTTTGGGAAGTAGTCCTAAGGATTAGAGATGAGCGAACACCAAAATGTTCGGGTGTTCGTTATCCGGAACGAACTTCCCGCGATGTCCGGGTGTTCGTTTCGAATAACGAACCCCATTGAAGTCAATGGGCGACCCGAACATTTTTGTATTTCGCCGATGCTCGCTAAGGTTTTCATGTGTGAAAATCTGGGCAATTCAAGAAAGTGATGGGAATGACACAGTGACGGATAGGGCAGGCGAGGGGCTACATGGTGGGCTGCATCTCAAGTTCACAGGTCCCACTATTAAGCCACAATAGCGGCAAGAGTGCCCCCCCCACTGTCAGCATAAAGATCGTTCTCCTCTGCCACAGCTGTAACAGCTGTAGCAGAGAAGAACGATGTTTGCCCATTGAATTCAATGGAGCGGCAATACAGCAGGTTCCACTGAATGCAATGGGCTGCCCGCGATCGCAGGATGAATGGTCGGAAAGGGGTTAAATATATAACCCCTTTCCTGCAATTCATCCAGAAATGTGTTACACTAAAAATATATACCGGCGTATAAGGCGACCGGGCGTATAAGACGACCCCCCAACTGTCACTTTATACGCCGGTAATACAGTGGAGCAAAGAATAAAAATCATTACTTACGTTTTTAGATGATCTGCGGCGCTCCTGCAGGCTGTCACTCCCTCCTAATCCACGGCAGACAAGCTTTCTCTATGAAAGGCTTTAAATCCCTGCCTCCAGAAAGACACGTGCCTTCAGCCAATCACAGCCAATGACAATGATGTCATTGAATGGCTGTGATTGGCTGTGTTTCTGGAGGCGGGGATTTCAAGCCTTGAAATCCCCGCCTCCAGAAACACAGCCAATCACAGCCATTCAATGACATCATTGTCATTGGCTGTGATTGGCTGAAGGCACGTGTGCTTCTGGAGGCAGGGATTTAAAGCCTTTCGTGGAGAAAGGAATACTTTGCCGTGGATTAGGAGGGAGCGACAGCCTGCAGGAGCGCCGCAGATCATCTAAAAACGTAAGTAATGATTTTTATTCTTTGCTCCACTGTATTACCGGCGTATAAGGTGACAGTTGGGGGGTCGTCTTATACGCCCGGTCGCCTTATACGCCGGTATATATTTTTAGTGTAACACATTTCTGGATGAATTGCAGGAAAGGGGTTATATATTTAACCCCTTTCCGACCATTCATCCTGCGATCGCCGGCAGCCCATTGCATTCAGTGGAACCTGCTGTATTGCCGCTCCATTGAATTCAATGGGCAAACATCGTTCTTCTCTGCTACAGCTGTTACAGCTGTGGCAGAGAAGAATGATTTGTCTTCTATATGTTCTCAATGGGGTCAGCGCTGCTGCCGCTGGCCCCATTGAGCGCATATAGAATGCATCCATAGCGAACCGCGGGAGGGGCAGACTTTTATATCAGGCGGACACCTTATCTCCCCAGCCACTCACAGCAGGGGGGTGGTATAGGGCTTAAACGTTGCAGGGGGAAGTTGTAATGCCTTCCCTGTCTTTATATTGGCCAAAAAAAAGCGCTAACGTCTCAGGGAAGAAAGTTAAAGTAACCCGGACACCGCATGGTGTTCGTTACGGATAACGAACATCCCGAACACCCTAATATTCGCACGAATATCAAGCTCGGACGAACACGTTCGCTCATCTCTACTAAGGATATATATGTAACAGGACTCCCTCCACATGTACTACAGACTACTGGGGAGTTATATACTCAGACAACTTCTACGTATGATTGGTGTCTAAAGTCATAATGAGAGGAAATACATTCTCTAATCAATGATTCATTACTGGTTCCCTTATTCCTGATGAAATCACCATATTGGTGGGGAAACGCGTTGAATGATGAATAGGGTACTGTGAATTGTGAACCAAAATAAAAAATAATAAATAAAAAATATATATCCTCTTCCCTATAAAGTTTTTAATTCCATACTGGAGAACAACATTAGGAAAGCCTGCACTGTGTTCTTTATATGTAAAACAGTCAAATTTGTAGAAAGAACGAAGGTATCTGACTCCGTAAACAAGTTCTAAGACTGTGGAGATAATATAGTGGCGTGCATGTTCCTTGAGTGCGTAGATATTCATCTAGGCCGCACCAAAGGTTTACTTTATTTGGCCACCTGAAAAGAACACCTGATACCGATACATCATCTAGGTTAAGAAGGTCTGAGTCTTATATATGTGTGTGGGTCCTGTATGGCTGACACCTTGTCATTTCCCCTCTGACATGGTAGACACATTTGTCCTTTGTGCCCTTGTTCTTTTAAATAAGTTTAGAATAAAGAATATAAGCTTTTGTTAGAAGTGTCTATTCTGTGAAGGACTTATTTTAGTCATAGACTGTGTTTCGCCTCTATGATTTGTAAACAAAAAATGTTTTTAAAATTCTAATTGGGTATTTATTCTTATTTTTTCATAAGCTGATCATGAATTAGTGTCACAGTGTGGGACTCTCATTCATCATCCCTATGGAATTTGAAGGCATTAAAAATTCATCCGTAGTGAACACAAGAGAGGCTTCATTCTTGGCTTTAACTGACATATATTGGACCCTTTTTTATCATCAAAGTAATAGCAAATATGGGTTGTGGTGGATTTGTGGTATTATTCAGGTCTATGGTTTTGAATATTGAGGAAGGATGCATAGGTCGATATGGTATACTTGATAAGATATACCTTGTGTGGGAAATCATTGTTATGACCACTATAGATGTGGATTATCGACTCCTCCTTTTGTGATATAATATAAAAAAGGGGTTTTGCTCTATCAGCTCCTTCCATATGGTGCTGCTACAATAACATTACCATTCCATGACTGAAGTTGGGAATTTACACCAAACCATTAATAACTTTCTGCCATCGAAATGGGTATGCCCAGAAGTTTAGTCTTAGTATGGCTACTTGTTTTTTGATATAGATCATAATAGATAGACTTTTTATTGATAGTACTCTATTTCATAGCTGTGTGATGATAGGTAAAAACTAATTCCTTATAATAGGGGCATCAGATGTATACAGATATTTGACTAGGATAAGAGCATTTGCCATTTATGATCTGTAGCACCTTGCAATAGAGCCATTGAATATGTATGTAACATCCACTTAGGATGAGGTTACATCTGAACTGTAAGGTGGGGCTTGGTCATGTCTACTGCCTTATATTATGCAAAGTTATGGAGGAAGGACTGTTGCGCTGTAGGGCTATGTTGGGATATCTCTAGGGATGCCACAGGTGGTTGCTATGGAGGCACTGGGCTTGACACATGCGTAGGGTGGTAAGGTGAAGTAAGGTAAACTTCCGCAGGAGTTCTGATATCCTGCGCAGGTGCCATGTCCCTTTACCGCCGTCCCGGTGTACTGCACACGCGTGGACCGTGCCGCTGTTTGCATCAGACTCTAGGTATCCCGCGCATGCATGTTGGGGAATGATGGACGCCTGGGCAGACTGGGAAACAGCTGCTTACAACTAAGTTGCTTTCGGAGAAGCATGGAACCTGACTCTCCACATCTGACGCTGATTCCTGATGGCGTATCCACACACATGGGGTGAGGAGGTGTGTTTTAAAATTTGTTTGTAATTGGATGTTATTTTCTATCTATTGTACATATGTTCACTATTTTTATGAGCTTGGCAAAGACCACATGTGGTGGTCTAAACGTTGTTCTTACATGTGGAGTCATATAAGTTACATGGAAGATGTGAGGAAGAATTTCTTAGATTCCTGTGTGCTGCTCAATTATCTTTAGTTGCTACATGTGTGAAAAGAGTCAGATTCAAGGCTACAAAATTGGAAATGAAGATTCTCATGAACAGGTAAGAGAGGTCTAAGACTTTGTGGGGACACATAAGAGGACACCATTACTGTGGGGGTACAAAGGGAAATGATAACTGTGTGAGAGAAAGAGTGGGAACATAATTCTTGGTGATGCTGTCCCTGATCTCTTAAATTTCTAGTAACACCCTTGGCTGCTGGTGCTGTACCGATGAGCCACCACTTAAGACCATGTTTACATGGTGTTTTTCACTGTGGATTTGAAATGAAAACTGCACCAATTCCATGTCAAATTCACAACTAAATCCACATGCAGTAAGATTTAGCTATACCTCTGAGTTTTGGTAAAGGAATGCAATTGCAAGCATTATGTTCATTTTACTACCGTAATATAGCAAAAAACATGTAACATTTATAATCTTATAGTCAATGCTCTTTACTCATAGTTTTAGCGCAGTAAATCCAGGCTGAAAGAAGTTGAAAATTTCTTCGCAATCCACCGAGTAAACTATAAGGCCTCATGTCCACGGGCAAAAGAAGAATTAAAATCCGCAGCAGATTTTAACTCTTCTCCTGCCCGCGGATCCGCATCCCATAGGGATGCATTGACCACCCGCGGGTAGATAAATACCTGCGGATGGTCAATAAAAGGGATTTTTTTAAAAATGGAGCATGAAAAAATCTGGACCATGCTCCATTTTCATGCGGGTCTCCCGCGGGGACGGCTCCTGTGGGCTTCTATTGAAGCCTATGGAAGCCGTCCGGATCCGCGGGAGACAAAAATCGGAATTTACTCACCCGCTCCGGTTCTTCCCTTCGCCGTGGCCGGATCTTTTTTCTTCAGGCCGGCGCATGCGCAGGGCACATCACCGACGTCACCGACGTCCCCTGCGCATCCGCCGGGCTGAAATAAGAAGATTCGGCCGCGACGCAGAGAAGATGACGCCGCGGCGAAGGGAAGAACCAGAGCGGGCGGGAGGTAAGTTTATTCTTATTTATTCTTATTTTCAGCCCTCATGTCCGCGGGGCAGGAGGGACCTGCTACAGATTCTCCATGGAGAATCCGTAGCGGGCCAGATTTTCCCCGTGGACATGAGGCCTAAGACCAAAAGCAGTCTACAGTAGTCAGAAGCAAGTGCTCAGTTCTCCTGTAGTGACATCTAAAAGGAAATTAAGTGTTACATAGTTCTTCATGAAATCATTGGGTAGTTCTTCTTATGCATAAAAGCTCTGGGTCCTCCACAGTGAGAGACAACCTTTGTAGCATCTATCCACTCTTATTAATAGGTAAGGACCCCTCCCCCTTTATTAATTCAAAGTTATGTAAAAAAGTATTTGACAATAGATATCTAAACGAGACAGTCTCTTAAATGAAAATATAGTAGGAACTATAGAATCTGAACAGGAAGCAAGTGTATTTGACACATCTAGACATCATGTTGAGGGAGACATGGAGTGATAGGGGTTGCAATGATCCCAATTGTGACCCGAACCCTAAGCCAGGTGGGCACAAAGGCCCCCTCACAATACTAGTCACACTGCTGTGATCGTCACTACTCCCCCCACAAACCTCCAGTTGAGCATTCAGATCAGACATGATAAATCGTCATCACTTGTTTCGGGCTATGCGGCTCTAAGCAGAGGATAGCTTTAGGCCTCCTTCCCACGAACGGATTTCCGCCGCGTAATTCGCGGCGAAAATCCGCTGCGTTGCCCGCAGCTATTAGGTTCTATTGAACCTAATAGCACAATGCTCACGATGCGTAATTCCACCGCGGAATTACGCACCGCGATTTCTCCCGTCCTCACCCGCAGCATGCTCTATTTTCTGCGGGTGAGGACGGGCTGTACGCACTGACGGCTTCCATTGCAGTCAATGGAAGCCGTCCATTCACGCTATCTCCCGCTGTAACCAGCGG
The DNA here is from genome assembly GCF_035609145.1 of Eleutherodactylus coqui. Taxonomy (NCBI): domain Eukaryota; kingdom Metazoa; phylum Chordata; class Amphibia; order Anura; family Eleutherodactylidae; genus Eleutherodactylus; species Eleutherodactylus coqui. The sequence goes on from NC_089838.1 coordinate 154,631,751, forward strand.
GAGATAGCGTGAAAAAACGCTTTCCCGCCCACCGCCGAGCGTCATATGACGCCAAATGACGCGGTCCGGCCGCGTCACGTGACACGGCCGGCCGTGCACGTGACACGGCTGGTGACGCGAGGGCGGTGGGCGGTGACGGGCGGTGACGCGCGGCGGTGGGCGGGGAAGCGATTTCACGCTATCTCCCGCAGGTAAGTATAGGGGCTCTGGGGGGCGCCGTGACGGGCTTCACAGCGGAATATTACGCTGCGGAGCCCGTCACGCTCGTGGGAAGGAGGCCTAACTCTTCCTTGTACCGGAGATGGGGGTAGGAATTGGGCTGTGCTCTGCACAGAGCTACATAGCTAAACAAACAGCAACATGAGTGATGATGATTGATCAAGTTTGATCTGACTGCTTAACTAGGCAGAGGTAAGGAGGTGAGGTTATGGATTAGTGGGAGCAAGCCTGAGGGCCATACTGCTTTGATGGCCACTGAGGGAGCACTACTACTTTGGGGGGAACAAAGGAGGCACTTTTATTTTGTGTAGACATAAACAAGGCTATATTACTTTGTGAGGGCATAGAGGGGGCATTTTTCTTTTGTGAAGGCACAAGGAAAACAATGTTACTTTGAAGGGTGATAAAGGGATTACTATTACTTTGAAGGGGCACAAAGGGACCACTATTACTTTGAAGGGGCACAAAGGGACCACTATTACTTTGAAGGGGCACAAAGGGACCACTATTACTTTGAGGAAGCATAGAGGGACCACTATTACGTTGAGGCAGAATTTGAGGGCATTGGGGGACCATTAGTACTTTCTAAGAACAGGAGAAGTAGTATTACTTTTGAAAGGACACAAAGTGGGCACCATTACACCAAGGGAAAAACAAAGGGAAATTATTACAATGCGGAGCATATAAGGATAGTTTTACAGTGTGAGAGCAAAAAGGAAGGTGGTATTAGCATGGGTACTAAGAGGGCATTATTTCTTATGTTGCAGAACATAGGGAAATTATTATGGTCAGGTGGCACTATTAATTTATGGGAGACAAAAGAGGCATTAATACTACGGGGAGCCCTGACAATGGAATTGGATTAGAGTCAGGAGGGGGAAAGTATGCAGAGATGAATCATGGTTGAATGCAAGAATGCTCATGGCAATCTGGGCCTGGATAGAAGAAGACATTACCTGTGATCATTGGAGATAACTGCACACTATCACTGTGTAGAGTATATGTGTGTAGGTTAGAGATGAGCGAGCACCAAAATGCTCGGGTGCTCGTTACTCGAGTTAAACTTTTCGCGATGCTCGAGGGTTCGTTTCGAGTAACGAACCCCATTGAAGTCAATGGGCGACCCGAGCATTTTTGTATATCGCCGATGCTCGCTAAGGTTTTCATTTGTGAAACTCTGCAAAACCCAAGAAAGTGCTGGAAACGACACAGAAACGGATAGGGCAGGCGAGGGCCAACATGCTGGGCTGCATTTCAGGTTCCCAGGTCCCACTATTCAGCCACAATAGCGGAAAGAGTGCCCCCCCCCCTTACCGATTTTTACTTCGGACAAACCCTCATTAGCAAGGCACACCTTAGTTAAGCACCACACTACCTCCAACAAAGCACAAGCACTGCCTGCGGGACACACCCCTGCCTCTTCTCTTGGGTTACATGCTGCCCAACCCCCCCCCTCCCCCGCACGACCCAGTGTCCACAGCGCACACCAATGTGTCCCTGCGCAGCCTTCAGCTGCCCTCATGCCACACGTTGGCCTCACAGCCACACCACCCTCATGTCTATTTATAAGTGCGTCTGCCATGAGGAGGAACCGCAGGCACACACTGCAGAGGGTTGGCAGGGACAGGCAGCGACCCTCTTTAAAAGGGGCGGGGCGATAGCCCACAATGCTGTACAGAAGCAATGAGAACTCCAATCCTGTGCCACCTCCGTCAGGAGCTGCATACGTGGGCATAGCAATGGGGAATCCATGTGCCACACAGTATTCATTCTGTCAAGGTGTCGCATAGCTCAATCCACACTGCAAGGGGAAAGCCATCAGCGCTCTGCCCTCTACCCAAGTCAGGTAGTGCCTTTGTGCCAGACAGGTCAAACACCGCGATGGGAACTAAGTTTGCACCAACAGCATAGGGGGGTCCTAGGAAGCCCAAGACATGAACCAAAAATTGATCTGAGCGGCCAAACATGGCAGACTTGCACCGTGCCCACAACATAGGCCTCTGCCCACAGCTTCAGCAATCCTAGGCAGGAAGCGGACTTTCACTGCACCAAGGACATAGGCCTCTGCACAAACCCTCAGCAATCGCGTGCCTACAGCGGACTCCTATGCTAGCGTAGCTGTGCAAGTCTCATTAGCACTGTATTGCTCCCGTAGTTTGTCCCAATGCAGTGCCCTGGATAGTAGAGCTAACGTCAGATTAAATACAGGTGGTCTTCGGCCCACACTGCATTCCCCAGTCAGACCAGGATTTTAATACATAGACACAGGCAGGTACAACTCCCCTATGTGAAGTCTGTGTGGACCGACAGCATGGGTGGCTCCCTGGAACCCACCGGCGGTACATAAATATATCCCATTGCAGTGCCCAGCACAGCTGAGGTAACGTCAGGTTTAATGCAGGTGGACTTCGGCCCACACTGCATGCCCCAGTCAGACTGGGGTTCTTTATAAGTAGACACATGCAGTTACAACTCCATGTGGACCGACAGCGTAGGTGGGTCCCAGGAAGCCACCGGCTGTACATAAATATATCCTATTGCATTGCCCAGCACAGCTGAGGTTACGTCCGATTTAATGCAGGTGGGCTTCGGCCCACACTGCATGCCCCAGTCTGACCGGGGTTTTTAATACATAGACACTGGCAGGTACAAATCCCTAATGTGAAGTCCCTGTGGACCCACAGCATGGGTGCCTCCCTGGAACCCACCGGCGGTACATACAAAAAATCCCATTGCAGTGCCCTGCTCAGTAGAGCTAACGTCACATACAATACAGGTGTGCTTCGGCCCACAGTGCATGCCCCAGTCAGACTGGTAATATGTACCTTAACAGTAACTGCGTTGGTGGGAATGTGGTGGCGACTGCGGACCTAGTAGCGCGGTTTTATTTAGTTGGTTTTCGGAATGTGGCCAGGATTAAGTGGGCCGTGGCGGGGGGATGGTGGGGGGGCTCTCTTGTTGTGTCGATAAAGGTGAAATCCTGCAGAGGCAGGAAACAATTATGCGCAAGGCTGGGTAGTAATTCAACAACTACTACCCCCAGCAGAGACGCAGTAAACTGAAGGCAGTGACAGGCAGGCCAAATACAGTATTTGTTTGAAGTTTTTGGGAACAACCACACTGCCTGTGATATACACTGTATTTCGATTTCCCTGTTGGAGGCTGACTTCGCGTACGTAACACACTGCAGAGGCAGAAAACAATTATGCGCAAGGCTGGTTATTAATTCAACAACTACTACCCCCAGCAGAGACACAGTAAACTAAAGGCAGTGACAGGCAGGCCAAATACAGTATTTTTTTGAACTTTTTGGGAAAAAGCCCACTGCCTATATAGCCAGTATACCTCTTTCCCTGTACCACTGTCCCTGCCTCGCCAGTACTGCTCCTATACTCAGTAAAATGACTGCAGACTGAGGACGCTATGGTCTGCACGCCCGATATACAAAAAAAAAAAAAGTGCAACACTGCTAAAAGCAGCCTCAACAGTACTGCATACGGTCAGATGTGGCCCTAAGAAGGACCGTTGGGGTTCTTGAAGACTAAAATAACACCTAACACTCTCCCTATAGCAGCAGCAGCAGCATTAGCAGCACTGTCCCTGATCTATGTCAGCATGCATCTGTGGTGAGTCGTGGGCGGGGCAGATTTAAATACTCGGGTGTCATCTGATCTCCCCAGCTACTCACTGCAGAGGGGTGGTATAGGGCTGGAACGTCACAGGAGGAAGTTGTAATGCCTTCCATGTCTTTCTATTGGCCAGAAAAGCGCGCTAATTTCTCAGGGATGAAAGTGAAAGTAACTCGAACATCGTGTGGTGCTCGTCTCGAGTAACGGGCATCTCGAACACCCTAATACTCGAAAGAGCATCAAGCTCGGACGAGTATGCTCGCTCATTCCTAGTGTAGGTCAATAGTTTTTGTTCGTAAAACGTCTTTAAAAGCTGAAATGTCACACGGAAGATTAAGCGATTTTGTGAATGAAGTGCTGCCTTGATATCTTCTTTATTTGATTCTGGGGACTGTGGATCAAGTCTAATTTGGGTTTGCACCACTTATTTATGCTCCAGTGCTGCTTTATTTTCTATCATATCTATCTTCACCCTTTAACCCGACCAATTGGGATATGGTCATATGTTACTCTGTGTATATCTTTACTGATCCCTTTATTGAAGCACACTAATTTGTCGCTAAGGTTTTTTGATCTTTTAAAATACATAAATGGAACATTTTGGCACTCCTCAATAATTATTGTAAATATTCTGTCCTATTTATTTAATCTCTTAGGGCTCATTCACATAGATGCCTGCAACTTTGATCTGTGAAATATGCAGAATTTTTACTGCATGTATGTGTTCGTAATTGGTGTGCATGCATTTTTATTTTGCGCACGTTAACCACTGTCTCATGCCAACATGCATAACGATGCAGTAAATGACCATGCAACTACAAATTTTCTGTGTTTTTACATAATTCCAAAGACTATAATAGACAATTTTGGTCCGCAATTTGGCATGCTCGAATATTTTTTTACACATGTAAAAAACACACATGAATGGGGTTTATGCTGTCCATATTATAAGTTTTTATGCAAAAATACTGAAACACTAAATATACTCCCATGTGAATGAGCCCTTAGTCATGAAGATGTGCTTTTAAATGTGGATCTTTAATAATTTTGTAATCCACTAATCATTCACTAACTATTGTTTATTAACATACATGTACATTTTACCCATATATTTGTATCCACCTAATTTGATTTATTTAGTTCTGGAAAACGTTTATCAACAGTTCTTTAAGTATGTCTATATAATCATATAACTCAACATGTGACATATGGTGACATATTGTATGTAATTCTATTAATAATCATTTATAACTTTATATATCATGAACAAGAAATATTCTTAAAATACTCTATAAAAATATGAGTCATTGGATAATGTGAGATTGAGCAGCCAAATACTGTCTATCCTCTTACTGTTACATTTATGCCAAATGCACAGTGGGTGAGTATTTGACAATATATATTCATGGAAGTGTATATTATAGATGATATTTGTGAGCAAACAAAATCTTTTTCCCTACTATACCCAACATTCATTTCCTATCCACAGATGGACACTGTTACTGTTTAGGAATAGTGCTGTTTGTCATGATTAGCTAGGCACTAAAATTGGATCGGGTCATCTCGACCCGATTTTTAGAAAAAAATTCTATTTCCAATAAAGTGTGTATGTGCCTCAGTGGTTAGCACTATTAACAGTCAGTGTTCAAATCCTATCAAGAACAACATGTGCATGGACATGAAAAACTCGATCCAGATATTTCCATCACTTAGATTTGAAGCTAGAACACCAGTAGAGATGAGAGAGCAGCAAAATGCTCGGGTGCTCGTCACTCGAGTCGAACTTTTCGTAATGCTCCAGAGCTCGTTTCGAGTAACGAACCCCATTGAAGTCAATGGGCGACTCGAGTATTTTTCAGGCTGACCGATGCTCTGCATAGGGGATAATTTGTGAAACACCGGAAAAGCTCAGAAAGTCATGGAAACACCACAGAAACGGAGAGGGAATGGCAGAGGCAGCATGCATGGCTGCATGTGAGGCTCCCAGGTCGCACTATGAAGTCAAATTGGGGGCAAGAGCCTGGTGGTCACCCCATTAACAATTTACTTGGAACAGACTATCATTAGCAAGGCACACGTGTTAGCACATCTTAGCTAAGCACCACACTAGCTGCAACCAAGGCCAATCACCGCCTGCGGGTGACACCGCTGCCTCTTCTGCTGGGTTACATGCTGGCATTGCTGTGCAACCCCCCGCACGAGCCTGCGTCCACAGCGCACACAAAATTTTCCTTGCGCAGCGTTCAGCTGCCCTCATGCCACACGCTCGCTTCATAGCCACACAACCCACATGTTGATTTATAAGTGCGTCTGCGATGAGGAGGACCTGGAGACACACACCAGAGGGTTGGCAGGGCCAGGCAGCGACCCTCTTTGAAAGTATGGGCAACAGCCCACAATGCTGATGAGAATTGATGATAAATTGACATACGATCATAATTCTAATCCCGTGCCACCTCTGTCACAAAATTGTCAGGAGCCGCAAACGTGGGCATAAAGGGGACTCAGGTGCCAGCACTTCTACACATCTCCACAATGCAGCAGCGCATACTAACACCAAAGATTGGTTTGAAGCCGGAGGTGTTGCAAAAGTAGCCACAACAGGTATACAGTGACCCTGTAAAAGTCTCATGAAATCCGTTATGCTTCCTGTGAATGCTCCAATCCAGTATCTCGGATAACTGTGGTAATTTGCAGCACGAGAGATAATACATGTCGACCAGCACAGATCCCCAGACCCCAAGCAGGAGGAAGAGGTGGCATAATAAGTAGAGATGAGCGAGCGTACTCGGAAAAGCACTACTCGCTCAAGTAATTTGCTTTATCCGAGTATCGCTGTGCTCTTCCCTGAAGATTCGGGTGCCGCTGCGGCTGACAGGTGAGTCGCAGCGGGGAGCAGGGGAGAGCGGCGGGAGAGAGGGAGAGAAAGATCTTCCCTCCGTTCCTCCCCGCTCTCCCCTGCAGCTCCCCGCTCCGTGCCGGCACCCGAATCTTCAGGGACGAGCACAGCGATACTCGGATAAAGCAAATTACTCGAGCGAGTAGTGCTTTTCCGAGTACGCTCGCTCATCTCTAATAATAAGCCCAAGAAACCGTGACCGAGGTAGGACCCGCAATACTGTGTGTGGGAAGCACGTGAGTGGGCCCAGGGTCAGGCTCGGTCCCAACCTGGTTGACCCAATGTGCCGTGAGTTACATAGCTATGGGAAATCCATGTGTCCCCACACACTTCATTCTGTGTAGGTGTCAGATAGCAGAACACCGCAATGGGGGAAGCCTTCTGCACCCTACCCAAGTCATTCAGTGTATTTGTGCCAGATAGCTAAAACACCGCAATGGGAAATCTTTGTGCACCCACAGCATAGGCGAGCCCCTGCAACCCAGGGAAAGTATGAAATATGAAGAAATCAGAGTGCCCACACATGGCAGAGTTTCACCCCTCTAAGGACCTCGGCCACTGCCCACACTTCTGCCCTAGTCATTCAGTGTATTTGTGCCAAATAGGTAAAACACTGCAATGGGAAGTCTTTGTGCACCCACAGCATAGGCGAGCCCATGAAACTCAAAGACAGTATTACACATGAAGAAATCAGAGTGCCCAAACATGGCAGAGTTTCACTCCACCCAGGATCTCGGCCCACACTTCTGCCCTAGTCATTCAGTGTATTTCTGCCAGACACCTGAACACCGCTATGGGAAACCTTTGTGCATCCACAGTATAGGTCAACCCCTGAAACATTTCTGTAGCAAGAGTATGGGCTAACCCCCCAAACCTTTCAGTAGCAAAAGTATGGGCGGACCCCGGAAACATTTCTGTAGCAAGAGTATAGGTGGACCCCTCAAACCTTTCAGTAGCAAGTGTATAGGCGAACCCCTCAAACCTTTCAGTAGCAAATGTATAGGCGAACCCCCCAAACCTTTCAGTAGCAAGTGTATAGGCGGACCCCTGAAGCATTTCTGTAGCAAGAGTATAGGCGAATCCCAGAAACATTTCTGTTGCAAGAGTATAGGCAAGCCCCTCAAACCTTTCAGTAGCAAGTGTATAGGGGGACCCCTGAAACATTTCTGTAGCAAGAGTATAGGTGGACCCCGGAAACATTTCTGTAGCAAGAGTATAGGCGAATCCCAGAAACTTTTCTGTTGCAAGAGTATAGGCGAACCCCTAAAACCTTTCAGTAGCAAGTGTATAGGCGAACCCCTAAAACATTTCAGTAGCAAGTGTATAGGCAGACCCCTGAAACATTTCTGTAGCGAGAGTATATGCGGACCCCTGAAACATTTCTGTAGCAAGAGTATAGGCGGACTCCTGAAACATTTCAGTAACAAGAGTATAGGCAAACCCCTGAAACATTGGTGTACCAAGGGTATAGTCGAACACCTGAAAAAATTAGGTTACCAAGAGTATAGGCGAAGCCTGGAAAAATTAGTTTGATAACGGTATAGGCGAGGGCCTGAAAAGTTGCTGAACCCCGAGAGCAGGGGAAACTCCTAAACATTTTTTAAAGATCCAGCTTATTGTTGCTTAATTTGTAGCAGAGCCTGGAGGCAGCTCTCTGAAAAAATTGGATAAACTTTTAAAAGTTGTAAAAATTGTAAAACTTTTAAACAGAGCCTTTTGGGCCGCAGAAAAATTGGCAGTTCAGCATGATGACATTCTGTTTTAGGAGTAGTAGTAGGAGAAGTAATGATATCCTAGAGGGATTGATGAAGCTAATTCTCCCTTTTTTTCGGGTGATAGAGGATGCATTTTTCTCCTAGTGCAGCGTAAAGAATCTTTAGGATTCGCTGCTTTCCACCAGTGGAGAAGAAAAGTCTGGGGAAATTCAGCCTTTGTTCATCTTTATGAGTGTAAGCATGTCGGCGCTGTCAGTTGACAGACGGGTACGCTTATCCGTGATGATCCCCTCAGCTGCACTAAACACCCTCTCTGACAAGACCCTAGCGGCAGGGCAGGCCAGCACCTCCAGGGCTTACAGCGCAAGTTCGTACCACATGTCCAGCTTTGACACCCAATAGTTGTATGGAGAAGAGGCATCACGGAGGATGGTGGTATGGTTGGCTATATACTCCCTCACCATCCTTTTACAGTGCTCCCTCCGACTCAGTCTTGACTGGGGAGTGGTGACACAGTCTTGCTGGGGAGCCATAAAACTGGCAAAGGCCTTGGAGAGTGTTCCCCTGCCTGCGCTGGACATGCTGCCTGTTCCCCTTGTCTCCCCTGCTAGTTGGTCCACTGAACTATGTCCTCTACTGCTAGCATTGTCAGATGGGAAGTTTAGCATCACTTTTTCCACCAGGCCCTGTGGTATTGCATCACTCTTGTACCCCTTTCCTCTTTGGGAATGAGAGTGGAAAGGTTCTCCTTATACCATGGGTCGAGAAGGGTGTACACCCAGTAATCCGTGTGGGCCAGAATGCATCTAACGCGCAGGTCACGGGAAAGGCAGCCTAACATGAAGTCAGCCATGTGTGCCAGAGTCCCAGTACGCAACACATCGCTGTCCTCACTAGGAGGATGTTCTTCCTCCTCTACAGCCCATACATGCTGAAAAGATGAGAGGCAAGCAGCATGGGTACCCTCTGCAGTGTGTCCAGCAGTCTCTTCCCCCTCCTCCTTCTCCCCTCCCCCACCTCCTCCAAAATGCGCTGAGATATAGACGTGAGGGTGGCTTGGCTATCAAGCGACATACTGTCATCCCCCGTCTCCTGTTCTAACTGCAAAGTGTCGGCCTTTATGCTTAGCAGTGAAGTTCTCAGCAGGGAAAGCAGCGGGATGGTAACGCTAATGATGGCCGCTCACCATTTGGATAGACTCCTCAAAGTTTCCGAGGACCTGGCAGATGTCTGCCATCCATGCCCACTCCTCTGTAAAGAACTGCAGAGGCTGACTACCACTTCGCCACCCATGTTGCAGCTGGTATTCCAATTGCTCTACGCTGCTCGTACAGCCTGGCCAACATGTGCAGCATAGAATTCCAGCGCGTGGGCACTTCGCACAACAGTCACTGCTCTGGCAGCTGAAATCGACATTGCAGTGTCCTGAGGGTGGCAGCATCTGTGGTGGACTTGCGGAAATGTGCGCAGACACGGCGCACCTTGCTGAGCAGGTCAGACAAGTGGGGGTAGTTTTTCAGAAACCGCTGAACCACCAGATTGAAGACGTGGACCAGGCATGGCACGTGTGTGAGGCTGCCGAACTGCAGAGCCGCCACCAGGTTACGACCATTGTCAAACACGACCATGCCCGGTTGGAGGCTCAGCAGTGAAAGCCAGAGGTCAGTCTGCTCTGTCAGACCCTGTAACAGCTCGGGGGCCGTGTGCCTCTTGTCACCTAAGCTGATTAGTTTCAGCATGGCTTGCTGACGCTTACCCTCCGCTGTGCTGCCGCGCTGCCCGCGAACGACTGCTGGCGACGTGCTCACACTTCTTAATTGAGAGGTAGGGGTGGTGGAGGAGGAGAAGGGGTTTTTTTGAGGAAGTTGCATAATACGCGGCAGATACCAGCACCAAGGTAGGACCCGCTATTCTTGGTGTGGGTAGCAGGTAAGCGGTCCCAGGCTCTGACTCAGTCCCAGCCTCTACCAAGTTCACCCAGTGTGCCGTCAGGGAGATATAGCGGCCCTGCCCACCAGTACTTGTGCACGTGTCTGTCATTAAGTGGACCTCCCCAGTAATCACATTGGTGAGGGCACAGTTAATGTTGCCAGAGACGTGCTAGTGTAGGGCGGGGATGGCACACCCGGAAAAATAGTGGCGACTGGGGAAGGAATAGTGCAGGACCACCGCCACCATCATGTTTTTGAAAGCCTTCATTTCCACAAGCCTGTACGGCAGCATATCCAGGCTGATTAATTTGGCATTGTGCACGTTTAAAGCTTGTGCATGCATGTGGGTGGTGGCATATTTCCGCTTTCACTACAACGCTTGTGTTAGTTACAGCTGAACGCTGCACCGAGAGACATTGCTGGATGGAGTGGAGGACAGTGGAGGTGAGGGTGTGGGTGCAGGCCGGGAGGGGCTCGTGCCTGCGTCTTGAGAGGGGGATTGGATTTGTGTGGCAGGTTGGGGCACAGGGGAAGAGGCAGTGGTGCAACCCGCAGGCGGTGAATGGCCTTCGTCCCACCTTGTGGGGTGCTTGGCCATCATATGCCTGCACATGCTGGTGGTGGTGAGGCTGGTAGTGGTGGCTCCCCGGCTGATCTTGGTGCGGCACAGGTAACACACCACTGTTCGTCGGTCATCCGCATTCTCACTAAAAGACATCCACAGCTTTGAACACCTAGTCCTCTGCACGGAGGCTTGACGTGAGGGGGTGCTGTGGGAAACAGTTGGGGGATTCTTGGCTCTGGGCCTGCCTTTCCCCTTGGCCACCCCACTGCCTCTTCCAACCTGTCCTGCTGCTGAACTTGCCTCCCCCCCTGAAGCCTTGTCTTCAGTAGGCTTAGCAAGCCAGGTGGGATCAGTCACCTCATCGTCCAGCAGCTCTTCCTCTGAATCCTCTGTGCGCTCCTCCCTCGGACTGCCCTTACTACTACCTCCCTGACAGACAACTGTGTCTCATCGTCCCCATCCACAAAAAGCTCTTGAGACAGTTGGTGGAAGTTCCCAGCCTCATCACCCGGACTCCGGGAACTTTCCAAAGCTTGGGCATTGGTCACGACAAACTCCTCAGATGAGAGGGGAACCATTTTTTCTAACTCAGGGCAGGGACCCGAGAACAGTTCCTGGGAGTCTGCCTGCTCAGAATCTGTCATTTTCCTGGAGTGAGGAGGCTGGGAGGAAGGAGAATCAGCCAAAGGATTCAGAGTTGCAGTCCCTAGGCCGGGAGTAGTGGACTGAGTAGAAGACTGGGGGTTTCATACATTGCTGGACGCATTATCTGCCATCCATGACAGGACCTGCTCGCACTGCGCTGCTCGTAATAAAGGTCTACCACGTGGACACCCAAATTGTGAAGCTGGGGAGCCTAGAAACGAATACATCAGCAGCCGGCTGTGATTTACCCCACCCAGGAACTCGGCCTGTGCCCACACCCTCACTTGGACGCCCGCGTCCACATCCACGTCCTTGACCCTTACCCCTACTCCTCATCATGGCGGATTAAGGATAGAGCAGGGCCCAAACAAATTACCCCACTGTATAACGCTGACAACTGTGGCTACTTCACCGCACACAGAGACTTGTAGATAGCGGAGGCTCTATGTTGTGACTTGAAAAAATTAACCCGCTGTCTTGCGCTGATACCTAGGTGTCATTTACCGCTCACAGAGACTTGTAAGTAAAAGAGGCTGTATGGAGTGGGAGAAAACTCTAAAGCCAGTGGATAGTGCTGGTAACTGCGGCTACCTCAACCCCCCAAGGAAAGGGTATTGTGAGACGCTCTGCACAGGGGCAGAAAGCTATACAGTGAGTGGATAGTGCGAATAACTGCGGCTACCTCACCGCACTCATAGAAAGGGAATTGTGAAACGCTCTGCACAGGGGCAGAAAACTATACAGCCAGTGGACAGTGCTAATAACTGTGGCTACTTCACTGCACTGTGGCTACTTCACTGCACCCAAGGAAAGGATATTGTGAAATGCTCTGCACAGGGGCAGAAAACTATACAGCGAGTGGACAGTGCTAATAACTGCGGCTACTTCACCGCACCCAAGAAAAGGATATTGCGAGACGCTCTGCACAGGGGCAGAAAACTATACAGCCAGTGGACAGTGCTAAAAACTGTGGCTACTTCACTGTACCCAAGGAAAGGGTATTGTGAAATGCTCTGCACAGGGGCAGAAACCTATACAGCGAGTGGACAGTGCTAATAACTGTGGCTACTTCACCGCACCCAAGGAAAGGGTATTGCGAGACATTCTGCACAGGGGCAAAAAACTATACAGCCAGTGGATAGTGCTAATATCGGCGGCTACTTTACAGCACCCAAGGAAAGAGTATAGTGAGACGCTCTGCACAGGGGCAGAAAACTATACAGCCAGTGGACAGTGCTAATAGCTGCGGCTACTTCTCCGCACCCAAGAAAAGGGTATTGCGAGACATTATGCACAGGGGCAAAAACCTATACAGCCAGTGGATAGTGCTAATATCTGCGGCTACTTTACAGCACCCAAGGAAAGGGTATAGCGAGACGCTCTGCACAGGGGCAAAAAAACTATATAGCTAGTGGACAATGCTAATAACTGCGCTACTTCACCGCACCCAAGGAAAGGGTATTGCAAGAAGCTCTGCACAAGGGCAGAAAACCATACAGCTAGTGGACAGTGCTAATAACTGCGGCTGCTTCACCGCACCCAAGGAAAGGGTATTGCGAGACGTTCTGCATGGGGGCAGAAAACTATACAGCCAGCGGACAGAGCTAATAACTGTGGCTACTTTACAGCACCGAAGGAAAGGGTATTGCGAGACGCTCTGCACAGGGGCAGAACACTGTGCAGCCAGTGGACAGTGCTAATAACTGCGGCTACTTTACTGCACCCAAGGAAAGGGTATCGGAGATGCTCTGCACAGGGGCAGAAAACTATACAGCCAGTGGACAGTGCTAAAAACTGTGGCTACTTCACTGTACAAAAGGAAAGGGTATTGTGAAATGCTCTGCACAGGGGCAGAAACCTATACAGCGAGTGGACAGTGCTAATAACTGCGGCTGCTTCAACGCACCCAAGGAAAGGGTATTGCGAGACGCTCTGCACGGGGGCAGAAAACTATACAGCCAGTAGACAGTGCTAATAACTGTGGCTACTTTACCGCACCCAAGGAAAGGGTATTGCGAGACGCTCTGCCCAGGGGCAGAAAACTATACAGCCAGTGGACAGTGCTAATAACTGCGGCCACTTCACTGCACCCAAGTAAAGGGTATTGCGAGACGCTCTGCAAAGGGGCAGAAAACTATACAGCCAGTGGATAGTTCTAATAACTTCGGCTACTTCATCGCACCCAAGGAAAGGGTATTGTGAGACGCTCTGCACAGGGGCAGAAAACTATAGAGCCAGTGGACAGTGCTAATAACTGCGGCTACTTCACCGCACCCAAGGAAAGGATATTGCAAGACGCTCTGCACAGGGGCAGAAAACTATAGAGCCAGTGGACAGTGCTAATAACTGCGGCTACTTCACCGCACCCAAGGAAAGGATATTGCAAGACGCTCTGCACAGGCGCAGAAAACTATAGAGCCAGTGGACAGTGCTAATAACTGCGGCTACTTCACCGCACCCAAGGAAAGGATATTGCAAGTCGCTCTGCACAGGGGCGGAAAACTATACAGCCAGTGGACAGTGCTAATAACTGCGGCTGCTTCATCGCACCCAAGGAAAGGATATTGTGAGATACTCTGCACAGGGGCAGAAAACTGTACAGCCAGTGGACAGTGCTAATATCTTCGGCTACTTCCCCACACCCAAGGAAATTATATTGCGAGATGCTCTGCACAGGGGCTGCAAACTATACAGCCAGTGGACAGTGCTAATAACTGCAGCTACTTCACCGCACCCAAGGAAAGGGTATTGCGAGACACTCTGCACAGCGGCAGAAAACTATACAGCCAGTGGACAGTGCTAATAACTGCGGGTACTTTACCGAACCCAAGGAAAGGGTATTGTGAGACACTCTGCACAGGGGCAGAAAACTATACAGCCAGTGGACAGTGCTAATAACGGTGGCTACTTCACTGCACCTAAGGAAAGGGTATTGTGAGATGCTCTGCACAGGGGCAGAAAACTATACAGCGAGTGGACAGTGCTAATAACTGCGGCTACTTTACCGCACCTAAGGAAAGGGTATTGCGAGAATTTCTGCACAGGGGCAAAAAACTATATAGCCAGTGGATAGTGCTAATATCTGCGGCTACTTTACCGCACCCAAGGAAAGGGTATAGTGAGATGCTCTGCACAGGGGCAGAAAACTATACAGCCAGTGGATAGTGCTAATATCTGCGGCTACTTTACAGCACCCAAGGAAAGGGTATAGTGAGACGCTCTGCACAGGGGCAAAAAACTATACAGCTAGTGGACAGTGCTAATAACTGCGGCTACTTCACCGCACCCAAGGAAAGGGTATTGCGAGAAGCTCTGCACAGGGGCAGCAAACTATACAGCCAGTGGACAGTGCTAATAACTGCGGCTACTTCACCGCACCCAAGGAAAGGGTATTGCGAGAAGCTCTGCACAGGGGCAGCAAACTATACAGCCAGTGGACAGTGCTAATAACTGCGGGTACTTTACCGCACTCAAGGAAAGAGTATTGTGAGACGCTCTGCACAGGGGCAGAAAACTATACAGCCAGTGGATAGTTCTAATAGCTTCGGCTACTTCATCGCACCCAAGGAAAGGGTATTGCGAGACGCTCTGCACATGGGGCAAAAAACTATACAGCCAGTGAATACTGTTAATAACTGCGGCTACTTCACGGCACCCAAGAAAAGGTTACTGTGAGACGCTCTGCACAGGGGCAGAAAACTATAGAGCCAGTGGACAGTGCTAATAACTGCGGCTACTTCACCGCACCCAAGAAAAGGATATTGCAAGACGCTCTGCACAGGGGCAGAAAACTATACAGCCAGTGGACAGTGCTAATAACTGCGGCTACTTCACCGCACCCAAGGAAAGGATATTGTGAGATACTCTGCACAGGGGCAGAAAACTGTACAGCCAGTGGACAGTGCTAATATCTTCGGCTACTTCACCACACCCAAGGAAATTATATTGCGAGATGCTCTGCACAGGGGCAGCAAACTATACAGCCAGTGGACAGTGCTAATAACTGCAGCTACTTCACCGCACCCAAGGAAAGGGTATTGCGAGACACTCTGCACAGCGGCAGAAAACTATACAGCCAGTGGACAGTGCTAATAACTGCGGGTACTTTACCGCACCCAAGGAAAGGGTATTGTGAGACGCTCTGCACAGGGGCAGAAAACTATACAGCCAGTGGACAGTGCTAATAACGGTGGCTACTTCACTGCACCTAAGGAAAGGGTATTGTGAGATGCTCTGCACAGGGGCAGAAAACTATACAGCGAGTGGACAGTGCTAATAACTGCGGCTACTTTACCGCACCTAAGAAAAGGGTATTGCGAGACGTTCTGCACAGGGGCAAAAAACTATACAGCTAGTGTATAGTGCTAATATCTGTGGCTACTTTACCGCACCCAAGCAAAGGGTATAGTGAGATGCTCTGCACAGGGGCAGAAAACTGTACAGCCAGTGGACAGTGCTAATAACTGTGGCTACTTCACCGCACCCAAGGAAAGGGTATTGCGAGACGTTCTGCACAGGGGCAAAAAACTATACAGCCAGTGGATAGTGCTAATATCTGCGGCTACTTTACAGCACCCATGGAAAAGGTTTAGCAAGACGCTCTGCACAGGGGCAAAAAACTATACAGCTAGTGGACAGTGCTAATAACTGCGGCTACTTTACCGCACGCAAGGAAAGGGTATGCGAGAAGCTCTGCACAGGGGCAGAAAACTATACAGCTAGTGGACAGTGCTAATAACTGCGGCTACTTCACCGCACCCAAGGAAAGGGTATTGCGAGACGCTCTGCACGTGGGCAGAAAACTATACAGCCAGTGGACAGTGCTAATATCTGCGGCTACTTTACCGCACCCAAGGAAAGGGTATAGTGAGATGCTCTGCACAGGGGCAGAAAACTATACAGCCAGTGGACAGTGCTAATAACTGCGGCTACTTCACCGCACCCTAGGAAAGGGTATTGCGAGACGTTCTGCACAGGGGCAAAAAACTATACAGCCAGTGGATAGTGCTAATATCTGCAGCTACTTTACAGCACCCAAGGAAAGGGTATAGCGAGACGCTCTGCACAGGGGCAAAAAACTATACAGCTAGTGGACAGTGCTAATAACTGTGGCTACTTCACCGCACCCAAGGAAAGGGTATTGTGAGAAGCTCTGCACAGGGGCAAAAAACTAAATAGCCAGTGGATAGTGCTAATTTCTGCGGCTACTTTACCGCACCCAAGGAAAGGGTATAGTGAGATGCGCTGCACAGGGGCAGAAAACTATACAGCCAGTGGATAGTGCTAATATCTGCGGCTACTTTACAGCACCCAAGGAAAGGGTATAGCAAGACGCTCTGCACAGGGGCAAAAAACTATACAGCTAGTGGACAGTGCTAATAACTGCGGCAACTTCACCACACCCAAGGAAAGGGTATTGCGAGAAGCTCTGCACAGGGGCAGCAAACTATACAGCTAGTGGACAGTGCTAATAACTGCGGGTACTTTACCGCACCCAAGGAAAGGGTATTGTGAGACGCTTTGCACAGGGACGGAAAACTATACAGCCAGTGGACAGTGCTAATAATGCTGGCTACTTCACTGCACCTTAGGAAAGGGTATTGTGAGATGCTCTGCACAGGGGCAGAAAACTATACAGCGAGTGGACAGTGCTAATAACTGCGGCTAGTTTACCGCACCTAAGGAAAGGGTATTGCGAGACGTTCTGCACAGGGGCAAAATACTATACAGCTAGTGTATAGTGCTAATATCTGTGGCTACTTTACCGCACCCAAGCAAAGGGTATAGTGAGATGCTCTGCACAGGGGCAGAAAACTGTACAGCCAGTGGACAGTGCTAATAACTGCGGCTACTTCACCGCACCCAATGAAAGGCTTTTGCGAGACGTTCTGCACAGGGGCAAAAAACTATACAGCCAGTGGATAGTGCTAATATCTGCGGCTACTTTACAGCACCCATGGAAAAGGTTTAGCGAGACGCTCTGCACAGGGGCGAAAAACTATACAGCTAGTGGACAGTGCTAATAACTGCGGCTACTTCACCGCACGCAAGGAAAGGGTATGCGAGAAGCTCTGCACAGGGGCAGAAAACTATACAGCTAGTGGACAGTGCTAATAACTGCGGCTACTTCACCGCACCCAAGGAAAGGGTATTGCGAGACGCTCTGCACGGGGGCAGAAAACTATACAGCCAGTGGACAGTGCTAATATCTGCGGCTACTTTACCGCACCCAAGGAATGGGTATAGTGAGATGCTCTGCACAGGGGCAGAAAACTATACAGCCAGTGGACAGTGCTAATAACTGCGGCTACTTCACCGCACCCAAGGAAAGGGTATTGCGAGACGTACTGCACAGGGGCAAAAAACTATACAGCCAGTGGATAGTGCTAATATCTGCAGCTACTTTACAGCACCCAAGGAAAGGGTATAGCGAGACGCTCTGCACAGGGGCAAAAAACTATACAGCTAGTGGACAGTGCTAATAACTGCGGCTACTTCACCACACCCAAGGAAAGGGTATTGCGAGACACTCTGCACAGCGGCAGGAAACTATACAGCCAGTGGACAGTGCTAATAACTGCGGGTACTTTACCGCACCCAAGGAAAGGGTATTGCGAGACGCTCTGCACAGGGACAGAAAACTATACAGCCAGTGGACAGTGCTAATAATGGTGGCTACTTCACTGCACCTAAGGAAAGGGTATTGTGAGATGCTCTGCACAGGGGCAGAAAACTATACAGCGAGTGGACAGTGCTAATAACTGCGGCTACTTTACCGCACCTAAGGAAAGGGTATTGCGAGACGTTCTGCACAGGGGCAAAAAACTATACAGCAGTGGATAGTGCTAATATCTGTGGCTACTTTACCGCACCCAAGCAAAGGGTTAAGTGAGATGCTCTGCACAGGGGCAGAAAACTATACAGCCAGTGGACAGTGCTAATAACTGCGGCTACTTCACCGCACCCAAGGAAAGGGTATTGCGAGACGTTCTGCACAGGGGCAAAAAACTATACAGCCAGTGGACAGTGCTAATATTTGCGGCTACTTTACAGCACCCATGGAAAAGGTTTAGCGAGACGCTCTGCACAGGGGCAAAAAACTATACAGCTAGTGGACAGTGCTAATAACTGCGGCTACTTCACCGCACGCAAGGAAAGGGTATGCGAGAAGCTCTGCACAGGGGCAGAAAACTATACAGCTAGTGGACAGTGCTAATAACTGCGGCTACTTCACCGCACCCAAGGAAAGGGTATTGCGAGACGCTCTGCACGTGGGCAGAAAACTATACAGCCAGTGGACAGTGCTAATATCTGCGGCTACTTTACCGCACCCAAGGAAAGGGTATAGTGAGATGCTCTGCACAGGGGCAGAAAACTATACAGCCAGTGGACAGTGCTAATAACTGCGGCTACTTCACCGCACCCAAGGAAAGGGTATTGCGAGACGTTCTGCACAGGGGCAAAAAACTATACAGCCAGTGGATAGTGCTAATATCTGCAGCTACTTTACAGCACCCAAGGAAAGGGTATAGCGAGACGCTCTGCACAGGGGCAAAAAACTATACAGCTAGTGGACAGTGCTAATATCTGCGCCTACTTTATCGCACCCAAGGAAAGGGTATAGTGAGATGCTCTGCACAGGGGCAGAAAACTATACAGCCAGTGGACAGTGCTAATAACTGCGGCTACTTCACCGCACCCAAGGAAAGGGTATTGCGAGACGTTCTGCACAGGGGCAAAAAACTATACAGCCAGTGGATAGTGCTAATATCTGCAGCTACTTTACAGCACCCAAGGAAAGGGTATAGCGAGACGCTCTGCACAGGGGCAAAAAACTATACAGCTAGTGGACAGTGCTAATAACTGTGGCTACTTCAACGCACCCAAGGAAAGGGTATTGTGAGAAGCTCTGCACAGGGGCAAAAAACTAAATAGCCAGTGGATAGTGCTAATATCTGCGGCTACTTCACCGCACCCAAGGAAAGGGTATAGTGAGATGCTCTGCACAGGGGCAGAAAACTATACAGCCAGTGGATAGTGCTAATATCTGCGGCTACTTTACAGCACCCAAGGAAAGGGTATAGCGAGACGCTCTGCACAGGGGCAGAAAACTATACAGCGAGTGGACAGTGCTAATAACTGCGGCTACTTTACCGCACCTAAGGAAAGGGTATTGCGAGACGTTCTGCACAGGGGCAAAAAACTATACAGCTAGTGTATAGTGCTAATATCTGTGGCTACTTTACCGCACCCAAGCAAAGGGTATAGTGAGATGCTCTGCACAGGGGCAGAAAACTGTACAGCCAGTGGACAGTGCTAATAACTGCGGCTACTTCACCGCACCCAATGAAAGGCTTTTGCGAGACGTTCTGCACAGGGGCAAAAAACTATACAGCCAGTGGATAGTGCTAATATCTGCGGCTACTTTACAGCACCCATGGAAAAGGTTTAGCGAGACGCTCTGCACAGGGGCGAAAAACTATACAGCTAGTGGACAGTGCTAATAACTGCGGCTACTTCACCGCACGCAAGGAAAGGGTATGCGAGAAGCTCTGCACAGGGGCAGAAAACTATACAGCTAGTGGACAGTGCTAATAACTGCGGCTACTTTACCGCACCCAAGGAAAGGGTATAGTGAGATGCTCTGCACAGGGGCAGAAAATTATACAGCCAGTGGACAGTGCTAATAACTGCGGCTACTTCACCGCACCCAAGGAAAGGGTATTGCGAGACGTTCTGCACAGGGGCTAAAAACTATACAGCCAGTGGATAGTGCTAATATCTGCAGCTACTTTACAGCACCCAAGGAAAGGGTATAGCGAGACGCTCTGCACAGGGGCAAAAAACTATACAGCTAGTGGACAGTGCTAATAACTGTGGCTACTTCACCACACCCAAGGAAAGGGTATTGTGAGAAGCTCTGCACAGGGGCAGCAAACTATACAGCTAGTGGACAGTGCTAATAACTGCGGCTACTTCACCGCACGCAAGGAAAGGGTATGCGAGAAGCTCTGCACAGGGGCAGAAAACTATACAGCTAGTGGACAGTGCTAATAACTGCGGCTACTTCACCGCACCCAAGGAAAGGGTATTGCGAGACGCTCTGCACGGGGGCAGAAAACTATACAGCCAGTGGACAGTGCTAATATCTGCGGCTACTTTACCGCACCCAAGGAATGGGTATAGTGAGATGCTCTGCACAGGGGCAGAAAACTATACAGCCAGTGGACAGTGCTAATAACTGCGGCTACTTCACCGCACCCAAGGAAAGGGTATTGCGAGACTTACTGCACAGGGGCAAAAAACTATACAGCCAGTGGATAGTGCTAATATCTGCAGCTACTTTACAGCACCCAAGGAAAGGGTATAGCGAGACGCTCTGCACAGGGGCAAAAAACTATACAGCTAGTGAACAGTGCTAATAACTGCGGCAACTTCACCACACCCAAGGAAAGGGTATTGCGAGACACTCTGCACAGCGGCAGGAAACTATACAGCCAGTGGACAGTGCTAATAACTGCGGGTACTTTACCGCACCCAAGGAAAGGGTATTGCGAGACGCTCTGCACAGGGACAGAAAACTATACAGCCAGTGGACAGTGCTAATAATGGTGGCTACTTCACTGCACCTAAGGAAAGGGTATTGTGAGATGCTCTGCACAGGGGCAGAAAACTATACAGCGAGTGGACAGTGCTAATAACTGCGGCTACTTTACCGCACCTAAGGAAAGGGTATTGCGAGACGTTCTGCACAGGGGCAAAAAACTATACAGCAGTGGATAGTGCTTATATCTGTGGCTACTTTACCGCACCCAAGCAAAGGGTTAAGTGAGATGCTCTGCACAGGGGCAGAAAACTATACAGCCAGTGGACAGTGCTAATAACTGCGGCTACTTCACCGCACCCAAGGAAAGGGTATTGCGAGACGTTCTGCACAGGGGCAAAAAACTATACAGCCAGTGGATAGTGCTAATATTTGCGGCTACTTTACAGCACCCATGGAAAAGGTTTAGCGAGACGCTCTGCACAGGGGCAAAAAACTATACAGCTAGTGGACAGTGCTAATAACTGCGGCTACTTCACCGCACGCAAGGAAAGGGTATGCGAGAAGCTCTGCACAGGGGCAGAAAACTATACAGCTAGTGGACAGTGCTAATAACTGCGGCTACTTCACCGCACCCAAGGAAAGGGTATTGCGAGACGCTCTGCACGTGGGCAGAAAACTATACAGCTAGTGGACAGTGCTAATATCTGCGCCTACTTTATCGCACCCAAGGAAAGGGTATAGTGAGATGCTCTGCACAGGGGCAGAAAACTATACAGCCAGTGGACAGTGCTAATAACTGCGGCTACTTCACCGCACCCAAGGAAAGGGTATTGCGAGACGTTCTGCACAGGGGCAAAAAACTATACAGCCAGTGGATAGTGCTAATATCTGCAGCTACTTTACAGCACCCAAGGAAAGGGTATAGCGAGACGCTCTGCACAGGGGCAAAAAACTATACAGCTAGTGGACAGTGCTAATAACTGTGGCTACTTCAACGCACCCAAGGAAAGGGTATTGTGAGAAGCTCTGCACAGGGGCAAAAAACTAAATAGCCAGTGGATAGTGCTAATATCTGCGGCTACTTCACCGCACCCAAGGAAAGGGTATAGTGAGATGCTCTGCACAGGGGCAGAAAACTATACAGCCAGTGGATAGTGCTAATATCTGCGGCTACTTTACAGCACCCAAGGAAAGGGTATAGTGAGACGCTCTGCACAGGGGCAAAAAACTATACAGCTAGTGGACAGTGCTAATAACTGCGGCTACTTCACCGCACCCAAGGAAAGGGTATTGCGAGAAGCTCTGCACAGGGGCAGCAAACTATACAGCCAGTGGACAGTGCTAATAACTGCGGCTACTTCACCGCACCCAAGGAAAGGGTATTGCGAGAAGCTCTGCACAGGGGCAGCAAACTATACAGCCAGTGGACAGTGCTAATAACTGCGGGTACTTTACCGCACTCAAGGAAAGAGTATTGTGAGACGCTCTGCACAGGGGCAGAAAACTATACAGCCAGTGGATAGTTCTAATAGCTTCGGCTACTTCATCGCACCCAAGGAAAGGGTATTGCGAGACGCTCTGCACATGGGGCAAAAAACTATACAGCCAGTGAATACTGTTAATAACTGCGGCTACTTCACGGCACCCAAGAAAAGGTTACTGTGAGACGCTCTGCACAGGGGCAGAAAACTATAGAGCCAGTGGACAGTGCTAATAACTGCGGCTACTTCACCGCACCCAAGAAAAGGATATTGCAAGACGCTCTGCACAGGGGCAGAAAACTATACAGCCAGTGGACAGTGCTAATAACTGCGGCTACTTCACCGCACCCAAGGAAAGGATATTGTGAGATACTCTGCACAGGGGCAGAAAACTGTACAGCCAGTGGACAGTGCTAATATCTTCGGCTACTTCACCACACCCAAGGAAATTATATTGCGAGATGCTCTGCACAGGGGCAGCAAACTATACAGCCAGTGGACAGTGCTAATAACTGCAGCTACTTCACCGCACCCAAGGAAAGGGTATTGCGAGACACTCTGCACAGCGGCAGAAAACTATACAGCCAGTGGACAGTGCTAATAACTGCGGGTACTTTACCGCACCCAAGGAAAGGGTATTGTGAGACGCTCTGCACAGGGGCAGAAAACTATACAGCCAGTGGACAGTGCTAATAACGGTGGCTACTTCACTGCACCTAAGGAAAGGGTATTGTGAGATGCTCTGCACAGGGGCAGAAAACTATACAGCGAGTGGACAGTGCTAATAACTGCGGCTACTTTACCGCACCTAAGAAAAGGGTATTGCGAGACGTTCTGCACAGGGGCAAAAAACTATACAGCTAGTGTATAGTGCTAATATCTGTGGCTACTTTACCGCACCCAAGCAAAGGGTATAGTGAGATGCTCTGCACAGGGGCAGAAAACTGTACAGCCAGTGGACAGTGCTAATAACTGTGGCTACTTCACCGCACCCAAGGAAAGGGTATTGCGAGACGTTCTGCACAGGGGCAAAAAACTATACAGCCAGTGGATAGTGCTAATATCTGCGGCTACTTTACAGCACCCATGGAAAAGGTTTAGCAAGACGCTCTGCACAGGGGCAAAAAACTATACAGCTAGTGGACAGTGCTAATAACTGCGGCTACTTTACCGCACGCAAGGAAAGGGTATGCGAGAAGCTCTGCACAGGGGCAGAAAACTATACAGCTAGTGGACAGTGCTAATAACTGCGGCTACTTCACCGCACCCAAGGAAAGGGTATTGCGAGACGCTCTGCACGTGGGCAGAAAACTATACAGCCAGTGGACAGTGCTAATATCTGCGGCTACTTTACCGCACCCAAGGAAAGGGTATAGTGAGATGCTCTGCACAGGGGCAGAAAACTATACAGCCAGTGGACAGTGCTAATAACTGCGGCTACTTCACCGCACCCTAGGAAAGGGTATTGCGAGACGTTCTGCACAGGGGCAAAAAACTATACAGCCAGTGGATAGTGCTAATATCTGCAGCTACTTTACAGCACCCAAGGAAAGGGTATAGCGAGACGCTCTGCACAGGGGCAAAAAACTATACAGCTAGTGGACAGTGCTAATAACTGTGGCTACTTCACCGCACCCAAGGAAAGGGTATTGTGAGAAGCTCTGCACAGGGGCAAAAAACTAAATAGCCAGTGGATAGTGCTAATTTCTGCGGCTACTTTACCGCACCCAAGGAAAGGGTATAGTGAGATGCGCTGCACAGGGGCAGAAAACTATACAGCCAGTGGATAGTGCTAATATCTGCGGCTACTTTACAGCACCCAAGGAAAGGGTATAGCAAGACGCTCTGCACAGGGGCAAAAAACTATACAGCTAGTGGACAGTGCTAATAACTGCGGCAACTTCACCACACCCAAGGAAAGGGTATTGCGAGAAGCTCTGCACAGGGGCAGCAAACTATACAGCTAGTGGACAGTGCTAATAACTGCGGGTACTTTACCGCACCCAAGGAAAGGGTATTGTGAGACGCTTTGCACAGGGACGGAAAACTATACAGCCAGTGGACAGTGCTAATAATGCTGGCTACTTCACTGCACCTTAGGAAAGGGTATTGTGAGATGCTCTGCACAGGGGCAGAAAACTATACAGCGAGTGGACAGTGCTAATAACTGCGGCTAGTTTACCGCACCTAAGGAAAGGGTATTGCGAGACGTTCTGCACAGGGGCAAAATACTATACAGCTAGTGTATAGTGCTAATATCTGTGGCTACTTTACCGCACCCAAGCAAAGGGTATAGTGAGATGCTCTGCACAGGGGCAGAAAACTGTACAGCCAGTGGACAGTGCTAATAACTGCGGCTACTTCACCGCACCCAATGAAAGGCTTTTGCGAGACGTTCTGCACAGGGGCAAAAAACTATACAGCCAGTGGATAGTGCTAATATCTGCGGCTACTTTACAGCACCCATGGAAAAGGTTTAGCGAGACGCTCTGCACAGGGGCGAAAAACTATACAGCTAGTGGACAGTGCTAATAACTGCGGCTACTTCACCGCACGCAAGGAAAGGGTATGCGAGAAGCTCTGCACAGGGGCAGAAAACTATACAGCTAGTGGACAGTGCTAATAACTGCGGCTACTTCACCGCACCCAAGGAAAGGGTATTGCGAGACGCTCTGCACGGGGGCAGAAAACTATACAGCCAGTGGACAGTGCTAATATCTGCGGCTACTTTACCGCACCCAAGGAATGGGTATAGTGAGATGCTCTGCACAGGGGCAGAAAACTATACAGCCAGTGGACAGTGCTAATAACTGCGGCTACTTCACCGCACCCAAGGAAAGGGTATTGCGAGACGTACTGCACAGGGGCAAAAAACTATACAGCCAGTGGATAGTGCTAATATCTGCAGCTACTTTACAGCACCCAAGGAAAGGGTATAGCGAGACGCTCTGCACAGGGGCAAAAAACTATACAGCTAGTGGACAGTGCTAATAACTGCGGCTACTTCACCACACCCAAGGAAAGGGTATTGCGAGACACTCTGCACAGCGGCAGGAAACTATACAGCCAGTGGACAGTGCTAATAACTGCGGGTACTTTACCGCACCCAAGGAAAGGGTATTGCGAGACGCTCTGCACAGGGACAGAAAACTATACAGCCAGTGGACAGTGCTAATAATGGTGGCTACTTCACTGCACCTAAGGAAAGGGTATTGTGAGATGCTCTGCACAGGGGCAGAAAACTATACAGCGAGTGGACAGTGCTAATAACTGCGGCTACTTTACCGCACCTAAGGAAAGGGTATTGCGAGACGTTCTGCACAGGGGCAAAAAACTATACAGCAGTGGATAGTGCTAATATCTGTGGCTACTTTACCGCACCCAAGCAAAGGGTTAAGTGAGATGCTCTGCACAGGGGCAGAAAACTATACAGCCAGTGGACAGTGCTAATAACTGCGGCTACTTCACCGCACCCAAGGAAAGGGTATTGCGAGACGTTCTGCACAGGGGCAAAAAACTATACAGCCAGTGGACAGTGCTAATATTTGCGGCTACTTTACAGCACCCATGGAAAAGGTTTAGCGAGACGCTCTGCACAGGGGCAAAAAACTATACAGCTAGTGGACAGTGCTAATAACTGCGGCTACTTCACCGCACGCAAGGAAAGGGTATGCGAGAAGCTCTGCACAGGGGCAGAAAACTATACAGCTAGTGGACAGTGCTAATAACTGCGGCTACTTCACCGCACCCAAGGAAAGGGTATTGCGAGACGCTCTGCACGTGGGCAGAAAACTATACAGCCAGTGGACAGTGCTAATATCTGCGGCTACTTTACCGCACCCAAGGAAAGGGTATAGTGAGATGCTCTGCACAGGGGCAGAAAACTATACAGCCAGTGGACAGTGCTAATAACTGCGGCTACTTCACCGCACCCAAGGAAAGGGTATTGCGAGACGTTCTGCACAGGGGCAAAAAACTATACAGCCAGTGGATAGTGCTAATATCTGCAGCTACTTTACAGCACCCAAGGAAAGGGTATAGCGAGACGCTCTGCACAGGGGCAAAAAACTATACAGCTAGTGGACAGTGCTAATATCTGCGCCTACTTTATCGCACCCAAGGAAAGGGTATAGTGAGATGCTCTGCACAGGGGCAGAAAACTATACAGCCAGTGGACAGTGCTAATAACTGCGGCTACTTCACCGCACCCAAGGAAAGGGTATTGCGAGACGTTCTGCACAGGGGCAAAAAACTATACAGCCAGTGGATAGTGCTAATATCTGCAGCTACTTTACAGCACCCAAGGAAAGGGTATAGCGAGACGCTCTGCACAGGGGCAAAAAACTATACAGCTAGTGGACAGTGCTAATAACTGTGGCTACTTCAACGCACCCAAGGAAAGGGTATTGTGAGAAGCTCTGCACAGGGGCAAAAAACTAAATAGCCAGTGGATAGTGCTAATATCTGCGGCTACTTCACCGCACCCAAGGAAAGGGTATAGTGAGATGCTCTGCACAGGGGCAGAAAACTATACAGCCAGTGGATAGTGCTAATATCTGCGGCTACTTTACAGCACCCAAGGAAAGGGTATAGCGAGACGCTCTGCACAGGGGCAGAAAACTATACAGCGAGTGGACAGTGCTAATAACTGCGGCTACTTTACCGCACCTAAGGAAAGGGTATTGCGAGACGTTCTGCACAGGGGCAAAAAACTATACAGCTAGTGTATAGTGCTAATATCTGTGGCTACTTTACCGCACCCAAGCAAAGGGTATAGTGAGATGCTCTGCACAGGGGCAGAAAACTGTACAGCCAGTGGACAGTGCTAATAACTGCGGCTACTTCACCGCACCCAATGAAAGGCTTTTGCGAGACGTTCTGCACAGGGGCAAAAAACTATACAGCCAGTGGATAGTGCTAATATCTGCGGCTACTTTACAGCACCCATGGAAAAGGTTTAGCGAGACGCTCTGCACAGGGGCGAAAAACTATACAGCTAGTGGACAGTGCTAATAACTGCGGCTACTTCACCGCACGCAAGGAAAGGGTATGCGAGAAGCTCTGCACAGGGGCAGAAAACTATACAGCTAGTGGACAGTGCTAATAACTGCGGCTACTTTACCGCACCCAAGGAAAGGGTATAGTGAGATGCTCTGCACAGGGGCAGAAAATTATACAGCCAGTGGACAGTGCTAATAACTGCGGCTACTTCACCGCACCCAAGGAAAGGGTATTGCGAGACGTTCTGCACAGGGGCTAAAAACTATACAGCCAGTGGATAGTGCTAATATCTGCAGCTACTTTACAGCACCCAAGGAAAGGGTATAGCGAGACGCTCTGCACAGGGGCAAAAAACTATACAGCTAGTGGACAGTGCTAATAACTGTGGCTACTTCACCACACCCAAGGAAAGGGTATTGTGAGAAGCTCTGCACAGGGGCAGCAAACTATACAGCTAGTGGACAGTGCTAATAACTGCGGCTACTTCACCGCACGCAAGGAAAGGGTATGCGAGAAGCTCTGCACAGGGGCAGAAAACTATACAGCTAGTGGACAGTGCTAATAACTGCGGCTACTTCACCGCACCCAAGGAAAGGGTATTGCGAGACGCTCTGCACGGGGGCAGAAAACTATACAGCCAGTGGACAGTGCTAATATCTGCGGCTACTTTACCGCACCCAAGGAATGGGTATAGTGAGATGCTCTGCACAGGGGCAGAAAACTATACAGCCAGTGGACAGTGCTAATAACTGCGGCTACTTCACCGCACCCAAGGAAAGGGTATTGCGAGACTTACTGCACAGGGGCAAAAAACTATACAGCCAGTGGATAGTGCTAATATCTGCAGCTACTTTACAGCACCCAAGGAAAGGGTATAGCGAGACGCTCTGCACAGGGGCAAAAAACTATACAGCTAGTGAACAGTGCTAATAACTGCGGCAACTTCACCACACCCAAGGAAAGGGTATTGCGAGACACTCTGCACAGCGGCAGGAAACTATACAGCCAGTGGACAGTGCTAATAACTGCGGGTACTTTACCGCACCCAAGGAAAGGGTATTGCGAGACGCTCTGCACAGGGACAGAAAACTATACAGCCAGTGGACAGTGCTAATAATGGTGGCTACTTCACTGCACCTAAGGAAAGGGTATTGTGAGATGCTCTGCACAGGGGCAGAAAACTATACAGCGAGTGGACAGTGCTAATAACTGCGGCTACTTTACCGCACCTAAGGAAAGGGTATTGCGAGACGTTCTGCACAGGGGCAAAAAACTATACAGCAGTGGATAGTGCTTATATCTGTGGCTACTTTACCGCACCCAAGCAAAGGGTTAAGTGAGATGCTCTGCACAGGGGCAGAAAACTATACAGCCAGTGGACAGTGCTAATAACTGCGGCTACTTCACCGCACCCAAGGAAAGGGTATTGCGAGACGTTCTGCACAGGGGCAAAAAACTATACAGCCAGTGGATAGTGCTAATATTTGCGGCTACTTTACAGCACCCATGGAAAAGGTTTAGCGAGACGCTCTGCACAGGGGCAAAAAACTATACAGCTAGTGGACAGTGCTAATAACTGCGGCTACTTCACCGCACGCAAGGAAAGGGTATGCGAGAAGCTCTGCACAGGGGCAGAAAACTATACAGCTAGTGGACAGTGCTAATAACTGCGGCTACTTCACCGCACCCAAGGAAAGGGTATTGCGAGACGCTCTGCACGTGGGCAGAAAACTATACAGCCAGTGGACAGTGCTAATATCTGCGGCTACTTTACCGCACCCAAGGAAAGGGTATAGTGAGATGCTCTGCACAGGGGCAGAAAACTATACAGCCAGTGGACAGTGCTAATAACTGCGGCTACTTCACCGCACCCAAGGAAAGGGTATTGCGAGACGTTCTGCACAGGGGCAAAAAACTATACAGCCAGTGGATAGTGCTAATATCTGCAGCTACTTTACAGCACCCAAGGAAAGGGTATAGCGAGACGCTCTGCACAGGGGCAAAAAACTATACAGCTAGTGGACAGTGCTAATATCTGCGCCTACTTTATCGCACCCAAGGAAAGGGTATAGTGAGATGCTCTGCACAGGGGCAGAAAACTATACAGCCAGTGGACAGTGCTAATAACTGCGGCTACTTCACCGCACCCAAGGAAAGGGTATTGCGAGACGTTCTGCACAGGGGCAAAAAACTATACAGCCAGTGGATAGTGCTAATATCTGCAGCTACTTTACAGCACCCAAGGAAAGGGTATAGCGAGACGCTCTGCACAGGGGCAAAAAACTATACAGCTAGTGGACAGTGCTAATAACTGTGGCTACTTCAACGCACCCAAGGAAAGGGTATTGTGAGAAGCTCTGCACAGGGGCAAAAAACTAAATAGCCAGTGGATAGTGCTAATATCTGCGGCTACTTCACCGCACCCAAGGAAAGGGTATAGTGAGATGCTCTGCACAGGGGCAGAAAACTATACAGCCAGTGGATAGTGCTAATATCTGCGGCTACTTTACAGCACCCAAGGAAAGGGTATAGCGAGACGCTCTGCACAGGGGCAGAAAACTATACAGCGAGTGGACAGTGCTAATAACTGCGGCTACTTTACCGCACCTAAGGAAAGGGTATTGCGAGACGTTCTGCACAGGGGCAAAAAACTATACAGCTAGTGTATAGTGCTAATATCTGTGGCTACTTTACCGCACCCAAGCAAAGGGTATAGTGAGATGCTCTGCACAGGGGCAGAAAACTGTACAGCCAGTGGACAGTGCTAATAACTGCGGCTACTTCACCGCACCCAATGAAAGGCTTTTGCGAGACGTTCTGCACAGGGGCAAAAAACTATACAGCCAGTGGATAGTGCTAATATCTGCGGCTACTTTACAGCACCCATGGAAAAGGTTTAGCGAGACGCTCTGCACAGGGGCGAAAAACTATACAGCTAGTGGACAGTGCTAATAACTGCGGCTACTTCACCGCACGCAAGGAAAGGGTATGCGAGAAGCTCTGCACAGGGGCAGAAAACTATACAGCTAGTGGACAGTGCTAATAACTGCGGCTACTTTACCGCACCCAAGGAAAGGGTATAGTGAGATGCTCTGCACAGGGGCAGAAAATTATACAGCCAGTGGACAGTGCTAATAACTGCGGCTACTTCACCGCACCCAAGGAAAGGGTATTGCGAGACGTTCTGCACAGGGGCTAAAAACTATACAGCCAGTGGATAGTGCTAATATCTGCAGCTACTTTACAGCACCCAAGGAAAGGGTATAGCGAGACGCTCTGCACAGGGGCAAAAAACTATACAGCTAGTGGACAGTGCTAATAACTGTGGCTACTTCACCACACCCAAGGAAAGGGTATTGTGAGAAGCTCTGCACAGGGGCAGCAAACTATACAGCTAGTGGACAGTGCTAATAACTGCGGCTACTTCACCGCACGCAAGGAAAGGGTATGCGAGAAGCTCTGCACAGGGGCAGAAAACTATACAGCTAGTGGACAGTGCTAATAACTGCGGCTACTTCACCGCACCCAAGGAAAGGGTATTGCGAGACGCTCTGCACGGGGGCAGAAAACTATACAGCCAGTGGACAGTGCTAATATCTGCGGCTACTTTACCGCACCCAAGGAATGGGTATAGTGAGATGCTCTGCACAGGGGCAGAAAACTATACAGCCAGTGGACAGTGCTAATAACTGCGGCTACTTCACCGCACCCAAGGAAAGGGTATTGCGAGACTTACTGCACAGGGGCAAAAAACTATACAGCCAGTGGATAGTGCTAATATCTGCAGCTACTTTACAGCACCCAAGGAAAGGGTATAGCGAGACGCTCTGCACAGGGGCAAAAAACTATACAGCTAGTGAACAGTGCTAATAACTGCGGCAACTTCACCACACCCAAGGAAAGGGTATTGCGAGACACTCTGCACAGCGGCAGGAAACTATACAGCCAGTGGACAGTGCTAATAACTGCGGGTACTTTACCGCACCCAAGGAAAGGGTATTGCGAGACGCTCTGCACAGGGACAGAAAACTATACAGCCAGTGGACAGTGCTAATAATGGTGGCTACTTCACTGCACCTAAGGAAAGGGTATTGTGAGATGCTCTGCACAGGGGCAGAAAACTATACAGCGAGTGGACAGTGCTAATAACTGCGGCTACTTTACCGCACCTAAGGAAAGGGTATTGCGAGACGTTCTGCACAGGGGCAAAAAACTATACAGCAGTGGATAGTGCTTATATCTGTGGCTACTTTACCGCACCCAAGCAAAGGGTTAAGTGAGATGCTCTGCACAGGGGCAGAAAACTATACAGCCAGTGGACAGTGCTAATAACTGCGGCTACTTCACCGCACCCAAGGAAAGGGTATTGCGAGACGTTCTGCACAGGGGCAAAAAACTATACAGCCAGTGGATAGTGCTAATATTTGCGGCTACTTTACAGCACCCATGGAAAAGGTTTAGCGAGACGCTCTGCACAGGGGCAAAAAACTATACAGCTAGTGGACAGTGCTAATAACTGCGGCTACTTCACCGCACGCAAGGAAAGGGTATGCGAGAAGCTCTGCACAGGGGCAGAAAACTATACAGCTAGTGGACAGTGCTAATAACTGCGGCTACTTCACCGCACCCAAGGAAAGGGTATTGCGAGACGCTCTGCACGTGGGCAGAAAACTATACAGCCAGTGGACAGTGCTAATATCTGCGGCTACTTTACCGCACCCAAGGAAAGGGTATAGTGAGATGCTCTGCACAGGGGCAGAAAACTATACAGCCAGTGGACAGTGCTAATAACTGCGGCTACTTCACCGCACCCAAGGAAAGGGTATTGCGAGACGTTCTGCACAGGGGCAAAAAACTATACAGCCAGTGGATAGTGCTAATATCTGCAGCTACTTTACAGCACCCAAGGAAAGGGTATAGCGAGACGCTCTGCACAGGGGCAAAAAACTATACAGCTAGTGGACAGTGCTAATATCTGCGCCTACTTTATCGCACCCAAGGAAAGGGTATAGTGAGATGCTCTGCACAGGGGCAGAAAACTATACAGCCAGTGGACAGTGCTAATAACTGCGGCTACTTCACCGCACCCAAGGAAAGGGTATTGCGAGACGTTCTGCACAGGGGCAAAAAACTATACAGCCAGTGGATAGTGCTAATATCTGCAGCTACTTTACAGCACCCAAGGAAAGGGTATAGCGAGACGCTCTGCACAGGGGCAAAAAACTATACAGCTAGTGGACAGTGCTAATAACTGTGGCTACTTCAACGCACCCAAGGAAAGGGTATTGTGAGAAGCTCTGCACAGGGGCAAAAAACTAAATAGCCAGTGGATAGTGCTAATATCTGCGGCTACTTCACCGCACCCAAGGAAAGGGTATAGTGAGATGCTCTGCACAGGGGCAGAAAACTATACAGCCAGTGGATAGTGCTAATATCTGCGGCTACTTTACAGCACCCAAGGAAAGGGTATAGTGAGACGCTCTGCACAGGGGCAAAAAACTATACAGCTAGTGGACAGTGCTAATAACTGCGGCTACTTCACCGCACCCAAGGAAAGGGTATTGCGAGAAGCTCTGCACAGGGGCAGCAAACTATACAGCCAGTGGACAGTGCTAATAACTGCGGCTACTTCACCGCACCCAAGGAAAGGGTATTGCGAGAAGCTCTGCACAGGGGCAGCAAACTATACAGCCAGTGGACAGTGCTAATAACTGCGGGTACTTTACCGCACTCAAGGAAAGAGTATTGTGAGACGCTCTGCACAGGGGCAGAAAACTATACAGCCAGTGGATAGTTCTAATAGCTTCGGCTACTTCATCGCACCCAAGGAAAGGGTATTGCGAGACGCTCTGCACATGGGGCAAAAAACTATACAGCCAGTGAATACTGTTAATAACTGCGGCTACTTCACGGCACCCAAGAAAAGGTTACTGTGAGACGCTCTGCACAGGGGCAGAAAACTATAGAGCCAGTGGACAGTGCTAATAACTGCGGCTACTTCACCGCACCCAAGAAAAGGATATTGCAAGACGCTCTGCACAGGGGCAGAAAACTATACAGCCAGTGGACAGTGCTAATAACTGCGGCTACTTCACCGCACCCAAGGAAAGGATATTGTGAGATACTCTGCACAGGGGCAGAAAACTGTACAGCCAGTGGACAGTGCTAATATCTTCGGCTACTTCACCACACCCAAGGAAATTATATTGCGAGATGCTCTGCACAGGGGCAGCAAACTATACAGCCAGTGGACAGTGCTAATAACTGCAGCTACTTCACCGCACCCAAGGAAAGGGTATTGCGAGACACTCTGCACAGCGGCAGAAAACTATACAGCCAGTGGACAGTGCTAATAACTGCGGGTACTTTACCGCACCCAAGGAAAGGGTATTGTGAGACGCTCTGCACAGGGGCAGAAAACTATACAGCCAGTGGACAGTGCTAATAACGGTGGCTACTTCACTGCACCTAAGGAAAGGGTATTGTGAGATGCTCTGCACAGGGGCAGAAAACTATACAGCGAGTGGACAGTGCTAATAACTGCGGCTACTTTACCGCACCTAAGAAAAGGGTATTGCGAGACGTTCTGCACAGGGGCAAAAAACTATACAGCTAGTGTATAGTGCTAATATCTGTGGCTACTTTACCGCACCCAAGCAAAGGGTATAGTGAGATGCTCTGCACAGGGGCAGAAAACTGTACAGCCAGTGGACAGTGCTAATAACTGTGGCTACTTCACCGCACCCAAGGAAAGGGTATTGCGAGACGTTCTGCACAGGGGCAAAAAACTATACAGCCAGTGGATAGTGCTAATATCTGCGGCTACTTTACAGCACCCATGGAAAAGGTTTAGCAAGATGCTCTGCACAGGGGCAAAAAACTATACAGCTAGTGGACAGTGCTAATAACTGCGGCTACTTTACCGCACGCAAGGAAAGGGTATGCGAGAAGCTCTGCACAGGGGCAGAAAACTATACAGCTAGTGGACAGTGCTAATAACTGCGGCTACTTCACCGCACCCAAGGAAAGGGTATTGCGAGACGCTCTGCACGTGGGCAGAAAACTATACAGCCAGTGGACAGTGCTAATATCTGCGGCTACTTTACCGCACCCAAGGAAAGGGTATAGTGAGATGCTCTGCACAGGGGCAGAAAACTATACAGCCAGTGGACAGTGCTAATAACTGCGGCTACTTCACCGCACCCTAGGAAAGGGTATTGCG
Source organism: Eleutherodactylus coqui (assembly GCF_035609145.1). NCBI lineage: Eukaryota > Metazoa > Chordata > Amphibia > Anura > Eleutherodactylidae > Eleutherodactylus > Eleutherodactylus coqui. The sequence continues at coordinate 154,666,605 of NC_089838.1, forward strand.
AGACGTTCTGCACAGGGGCAAAAAACTATACAGCCAGTGGATAGTGCTAATATCTGCAGCTACTTTACAGCACCCAAGGAAAGGGTATAGCGAGACGCTCTGCACAGGGGCAAAAAACTATACAGCTAGTGGACAGTGCTAATAACTGTGGCTACTTCACCGCACCCAAGGAAAGGGTATTGTGAGAAGCTCTGCACAGGGGCAAAAAACTAAATAGCCAGTGGATAGTGCTAATTTCTGCGGCTACTTTACCGCACCCAAGGAAAGGGTATAGTGAGATGCGCTGCACAGGGGCAGAAAACTATACAGCCAGTGGATAGTGCTAATATCTGCGGCTACTTTACCACACCCAAGGAAAGGGTATAGCAAGACGCTCTGCACAGGGGCAAAAAACTATACAGCTAGTGGACAGTGCTAATAACTGCGGCAACTTCACCACACCCAAGGAAAGGGTATTGCGAGAAGCTCTGCACAGGGGCAGCAAACTATACAGCTAGTGGACAGTGCTAATAACTGCGGGTACTTTACCGCACCCAAGGAAAGGGTATTGTGAGACGCTTTGCACAGGGACGGAAAACTATACAGCCAGTGGACAGTGCTAATAATGCTGGCTACTTCACTGCACCTTAGGAAAGGGTATTGTGAGATGCTCTGCACAGGGGCAGAAAACTATACAGCGAGTGGACAGTGCTAATAACTGCGGCTAGTTTACCGCACCTAAGGAAAGGGTATTGCGAGACGTTCTGCACAGGGGCAAAATACTATACAGCTAGTGTATAGTGCTAATATCTGTGGCTACTTTACCGCACCCAAGCAAAGGGTATAGTTAGATGCTCTGCACAGGGGCAGAAAACTGTACAGCCAGTGGACAGTGCTAATAACTGCGGCTACTTCACCGCACCCAATGAAAGGCTTTTGCGAGACGTTCTGCACAGGGGCAAAAAACTATACAGCCAGTGGATAGTGCTAATATCTGCGGCTACTTTACAGCACCCATGGAAAAGGTTTAGCGAGACGCTCTGCACAGGGGCGAAAAACTATACAGCTAGTGGACAGTGCTAATAACTGCGGCTACTTCACCGCACGCAAGGAAAGGGTATGCGAGAAGCTCTGCACAGGGGCAGAAAACTATACAGCTAGTGGACAGTGCTAATAACTGCGGCTACTTCACCGCACCCAAGGAAAGGGTATTGCGAGACGCTCTGCACGGGGGCAGAAAACTATACAGCCAGTGGACAGTGCTAATATCTGCGGCTACTTTACCGCACCCAAGGAATGGGTATAGTGAGATGCTCTGCACAGGGGCAGAAAACTATACAGCCAGTGGACAGTGCTAATAACTGCGGCTACTTCACCGCACCCAAGGAAAGGGTATTGCGAGACGTACTGCACAGGGGCAAAAAACTATACAGCCAGTGGATAGTGCTAATATCTGCAGCTACTTTACAGCACCCAAGGAAAGGGTATAGCGAGACGCTCTGCACAGGGGCAAAAAACTATACAGCTAGTGGACAGTGCTAATAACTGCGGCTACTTCACCACACCCAAGGAAAGGGTATTGCGAGACACTCTGCACAGCGGCAGGAAACTATACAGCCAGTGGACAGTGCTAATAACTGCGGGTACTTTACCGCACCCAAGGAAAGGGTATTGCGAGACGCTCTGCACAGGGACAGAAAACTATACAGCCAGTGGACAGTGCTAATAATGGTGGCTACTTCACTGCACCTAAGGAAAGGGTATTGTGAGATGCTCTGCACAGGGGCAGAAAACTATACAGCGAGTGGACAGTGCTAATAACTGCGGCTACTTTACCGCACCTAAGGAAAGGGTATTGCGAGACGTTCTGCACAGGGGCAAAAAACTATACAGCAGTGGATAGTGCTAATATCTGTGGCTACTTTACCGCACCCAAGCAAAGGGTTAAGTGAGATGCTCTGCACAGGGGCAGAAAACTATACAGCCAGTGGACAGTGCTAATAACTGCGGCTACTTCACCGCACCCAAGGAAAGGGTATTGCGAGACGTTCTGCACAGGGGCAAAAAACTATACAGCCAGTGGACAGTGCTAATATTTGCGGCTACTTTACAGCACCCATGGAAAAGGTTTAGCGAGACGCTCTGCACAGGGGCAAAAAACTATACAGCTAGTGGACAGTGCTAATAACTGCGGCTACTTCACCGCACACAAGGAAAGGGTATGCGAGAAGCTCTGCACAGGGGCAGAAAACTATACAGCTAGTGGACAGTGCTAATAACTGCGGCTACTTCACCGCACCCAAGGAAAGGGTATTGCGAGACGCTCTGCACGTGGGCAGAAAACTATACAGCCAGTGGACAGTGCTAATATCTGCGGCTACTTTACCGCACCCAAGGAAAGGGTATAGTGAGATGCTCTGCACAGGGGCAGAAAACTATACAGCCAGTGGACAGTGCTAATAACTGCGGCTACTTCACCGCACCCAAGGAAAGGGTATTGCGAGACGTTCTGCACAGGGGCAAAAAACTATACAGCCAGTGGATAGTGCTAATATCTGCAGCTACTTTACAGCACCCAAGGAAAGGGTATAGCGAGACGCTCTGCACAGGGGCAAAAAACTATACAGCTAGTGGACAGTGCTAATATCTGCGCCTACTTTATCGCACCCAAGGAAAGGGTATAGTGAGATGCTCTGCACAGGGGCAGAAAACTATACAGCCAGTGGACAGTGCTAATAACTGCGGCTACTTCACCGCACCCAAGGAAAGGGTATTGCGAGACGTTCTGCACAGGGGCAAAAAACTATACAGCCAGTGGATAGTGCTAATATCTGCAGCTACTTTACAGCACCCAAGGAAAGGGTATAGCGAGACGCTCTGCACAGGGGCAAAAAACTATACAGCTAGTGGACAGTGCTAATAACTGTGGCTACTTCAACGCACCCAAGGAAAGGGTATTGTGAGAAGCTCTGCACAGGGGCAAAAAACTAAATAGCCAGTGGATAGTGCTAATATCTGCGGCTACTTCACCGCACCCAAGGAAAGGGTATAGTGAGATGCTCTGCACAGGGGCAGAAAACTATACAGCCAGTGGATAGTGCTAATATCTGCGGCTACTTTACAGCACCCAAGGAAAGGGTATAGCGAGACGCTCTGCACAGGGGCAGAAAACTATACAGCGAGTGGACAGTGCTAATAACTGCGGCTACTTTACCGCACCTAAGGAAAGGGTATTGCGAGACGTTCTGCACAGGGGCAAAAAACTATACAGCTAGTGTATAGTGCTAATATCTGTGGCTACTTTACCGCACCCAAGCAAAGGGTATAGTGAGATGCTCTGCACAGGGGCAGAAAACTGTACAGCCAGTGGACAGTGCTAATAACTGCGGCTACTTCACCGCACCCAATGAAAGGCTTTTGCGAGACGTTATGCACAGGGGCAAAAAACTATACAGCCAGTGGATAGTGCTAATATCTGCGGCTACTTTACAGCACCCATGGAAAAGGTTTAGCGAGACGCTCTGCACAGGGGCGAAAAACTATACAGCTAGTGGACAGTGCTAATAACTGCGGCTACTTCACCGCACGCAAGGAAAGGGTATGCGAGAAGCTCTGCACAGGGGCAGAAAACTATACAGCTAGTGGACAGTGCTAATAACTGCGGCTACTTTACCGCACCCAAGGAAAGGGTATAGTGAGATGCTCTGCACAGGGGCAGAAAATTATACAGCCAGTGGACAGTGCTAATAACTGCGGCTACTTCACCGCACCCAAGGAAAGGGTATTGCGAGACGTTCTGCACAGGGGCTAAAAACTATACAGCCAGTGGATAGTGCTAATATCTGCAGCTACTTTACAGCACCCAAGGAAAGGGTATAGCGAGACGCTCTGCACAGGGGCAAAAAACTATACAGCTAGTGGACAGTGCTAATAACTGTGGCTACTTCACCACACCCAAGGAAAGGGTATTGTGAGAAGCTCTGCACAGGGGCAGCAAACTATACAGCTAGTGGACAGTGCTAATAACTGCGGCTACTTCACCGCACGCAAGGAAAGGGTATGCGAGAAGCTCTGCACAGGGGCAGAAAACTATACAGCTAGTGGACAGTGCTAATAACTGCGGCTACTTCACCGCACCCAAGGAAAGGGTATTGCGAGACGCTCTGCACGGGGGCAGAAAACTATACAGCCAGTGGACAGTGCTAATATCTGCGGCTACTTTACCGCACCCAAGGAATGGGTATAGTGAGATGCTCTGCACAGGGGCAGAAAACTATACAGCCAGTGGACAGTGCTAATAACTGCGGCTACTTCACCGCACCCAAGGAAAGGGTATTGCGAGACTTACTGCACAGGGGCAAAAAACTATACAGCCAGTGGATAGTGCTAATATCTGCAGCTACTTTACAGCACCCAAGGAAAGGGTATAGCGAGACGCTCTGCACAGGGGCAAAAAACTATACAGCTAGTGGACAGTGCTAATAACTGCGGCAACTTCACCACACCCAAGGAAAGGGTATTGCGAGACACTCTGCACAGCGGCAGGAAACTATACAGCCAGTGGACAGTGCTAATAACTGCGGGTACTTTACCGCACCCAAGGAAAGGGTATTGCGAGACGCTCTGCACAGGGACAGAAAACTATACAGCCAGTGGACAGTGCTAATAATGGTGGCTACTTCACTGCACCTAAGGAAAGGGTATTGTGAGATGCTCTGCACAGGGGCAGAAAACTATACAGCGAGTGGACAGTGCTAATAACTGCGGCTACTTTACCGCACCTAAGGAAAGGGTATTGCGAGACGTTCTGCACAGGGGCAAAAAACTATACAGCAGTGGATAGTGCTTATATCTGTGGCTACTTTACCGCACCCAAGCAAAGGGTTAAGTGAGATGCTCTGCACAGGGGCAGAAAACTATACAGCCAGTGGACAGTGCTAATAACTGCGGCTACTTCACCGCACCCAAGGAAAGGGTATTGCGAGACGTTCTGCACAGGGGCAAAAAACTATACAGCCAGTGGATAGTGCTAATATTTGCGGCTACTTTACAGCACCCATGGAAAAGGTTTAGCGAGACGCTCTGCACAGGGGCAAAAAACTATACAGCTAGTGGACAGTGCTAATAACTGCGGCTACTTCACCGCACGCAAGGAAAGGGTATGCGAGAAGCTCTGCACAGGGGCAGAAAACTATACAGCTAGTGGACAGTGCTAATAACTGCGGCTACTTCACCGCACCCAAGGAAAGGGTATTGCGAGACGCTCTGCACGTGGGCAGAAAACTATACAGCCAGTGGACAGTGCTAATATCTGCGGCTACTTTACCGCACCCAAGGAAAGGGTATAGTGAGATGCTCTGCACAGGGGCAGAAAACTATACAGCCAGTGGACAGTGCTAATAACTGCGGCTACTTCACCGCACCCAAGGAAAGGGTATTGCGAGACGTTCTGCACAGGGGCAAAAAACTATACAGCCAGTGGATAGTGCTAATATCTGCAGCTACTTTACAGCACCCAAGGAAAGGGTATAGCGAGACGCTCTGCACAGGGGCAAAAAACTATACAGCTAGTGGACAGTGCTAATATCTGCGCCTACTTTATCGCACCCAAGGAAAGGGTATAGTGAGATGCTCTGCACAGGGGCAGAAAACTATACAGCCAGTGGACAGTGCTAATAACTGCGGCTACTTCACCGCACCCAAGGAAAGGGTATTGCGAGACGTTCTGCACAGGGGCAAAAAACTATACAGCCAGTGGATAGTGCTAATATCTGCAGCTACTTTACAGCACCCAAGGAAAGGGTATAGCGAGACGCTCTGCACAGGGGCAAAAAACTATACAGCTAGTGGACAGTGCTAATAACTGTGGCTACTTCAACGCACCCAAGGAAAGGGTATTGTGAGAAGCTCTGCACAGGGGCAAAAAACTAAATAGCCAGTGGATAGTGCTAATATCTGCGGCTACTTCACCGCACCCAAGGAAAGGGTATAGTGAGATGCTCTGCACAGGGGCAGAAAACTATACAGCCAGTGGATAGTGCTAATATCTGCGGCTACTTTACAGCACCCAAGGAAAGGGTATAGCGAGACGCTCTGCACAGGGGCAGAAAACTATACAGCGAGTGGACAGTGCTAATAACTGCGGCTACTTTACCGCACCTAAGGAAAGGGTATTGCGAGACGTTCTGCACAGGGGCAAAAAACTATACAGCTAGTGTATAGTGCTAATATCTGTGGCTACTTTACCGCACCCAAGCAAAGGGTATAGTGAGATGCTCTGCACAGGGGCAGAAAACTGTACAGCCAGTGGACAGTGCTAATAACTGCGGCTACTTCACCGCACCCAATGAAAGGCTTTTGCGAGACGTTCTGCACAGGGGCAAAAAACTATACAGCCAGTGGATAGTGCTAATATCTGCGGCTACTTTACAGCACCCATGGAAAAGGTTTAGCGAGACGCTCTGCACAGGGGCGAAAAACTATACAGCTAGTGGACAGTGCTAATAACTGCGGCTACTTCACCGCACGCAAGGAAAGGGTATGCGAGAAGCTCTGCACAGGGGCAGAAAACTATACAGCTAGTGGACAGTGCTAATAACTGCGGCTACTTCACTGCACCCAAGGAAAGGGTATTGCGAGACGCTCTGCACGTGGGCAGAAAACTATACAGCCAGTGGACAGTGCTAATATCTGCGGCTACTTTACCGCACCCAAGGAAAGGGTATAGTGAGATGCTCTGCACAGGGGCAGAAAATTATACAGCCAGTGGACAGTGCTAATAACTGCGGCTACTTCACCGCACCCAAGGAAAGGGTATTGCGAGACGTTCTGCACAGGGGCTAAAAACTATACAGCCAGTGGATAGTGCTAATATCTGCAGCTACTTTACAGCACCCAAGGAAAGGGTATAGCGAGACGCTCTGCACAGGGGCAAAAAACTATACAGCTAGTGGACAGTGCTAATAACTGTGGCTACTTCACCACACCCAAGGAAAGGGTATTGTGAGAAGCTCTGCACAGGGGCAGCAAACTATACAGCTAGTGGACAGTGCTAATAACTGCGGCTACTTCACCGCACGCAAGGAAAGGGTATGCGAGAAGCTCTGCACAGGGGCAGAAAACTATACAGCTAGTGGACAGTGCTAATAACTGCGGCTACTTCACCGCACCCAAGGAAAGGGTATTGCGAGACGCTCTGCACGGGGGCAGAAAACTATACAGCCAGTGGACAGTGCTAATATCTGCGGCTACTTTACCGCACCCAAGGAATGGGTATAGTGAGATGCTCTGCACAGGGGCAGAAAACTATACAGCCAGTGGACAGTGCTAATAACTGCGGCTACTTCACCGCACCCAAGGAAAGGGTATTGCGAGACTTACTGCACAGGGGCAAAAAACTATACAGCCAGTGGATAGTGCTAATATCTGCAGCTACTTTACAGCACCCAAGGAAAGGGTATAGCGAGACGCTCTGCACAGGGGCAAAAAACTATACAGCTAGTGGACAGTGCTAATAACTGCGGCAACTTCACCACACCCAAGGAAAGGGTATTGCGAGACACTCTGCACAGCGGCAGGAAACTATACAGCCAGTGGACAGTGCTAATAACTGCGGGTACTTTACCGCACCCAAGGAAAGGGTATTGCGAGACGCTCTGCACAGGGACAGAAAACTATACAGCCAGTGGACAGTGCTAATAATGGTGGCTACTTCACTGCACCTAAGGAAAGGGTATTGTGAGATGCTCTGCACAGGGGCAGAAAACTATACAGCGAGTGGACAGTGCTAATAACTGCGGCTACTTTACCGCACCTAAGGAAAGGGTATTGCGAGACGTTCTGCACAGGGGCAAAAAACTATACAGTAGTGGATAGTGCTTATATCTGTGGCTACTTTACCGCACCCAAGCAAAGGGTTAAGTGAGATGCTCTGCACAGGGGCAGAAAACTATACAGCCAGTGGACAGTGCTAATAACTGCGGCTACTTCACCGCACCCAAGGAAAGGGTATTGCGAGACGTTCTGCACAGGGGCAAAAAACTATACAGCCAGTGGATAGTGCTAATATTTGCGGCTACTTTACAGCACCCATGGAAAAGGTTTAGCGAGACGCTCTGCACAGGGGCAAAAAACTATACAGCTAGTGGACAGTGCTAATAACTGCGGCTACTTCACCGCACGCAAGGAAAGGGTATGCGAGAAGCTCTGCACAGGGGCAGAAAACTATACAGCTAGTGGACAGTGCTAATAACTGCGGCTACTTCACCGCACCCAAGGAAAGGGTATTGCGAGACGCTCTGCACGTGGGCAGAAAACTATACAGCCAGTGGACAGTGCTAATATCTGCGGCTACTTTACCGCACCCAAGGAAAGGGTATAGTGAGATGCTCTGCACAGGGGCAGAAAACTATACAGCCAGTGGACAGTGCTAATAACTGCGGCTACTTCACCGCACCCAAGGAAAGGGTATTGCGAGACGTTCTGCACAGGGGCAAAAAACTATACAGCCAGTGGATAGTGCTAATATCTGCAGCTACTTTACAGCACCCAAGGAAAGGGTATAGCGAGACGCTCTGCACAGGGGCAAAAAACTATACAGCTAGTGGACAGTGCTAATATCTGCGGCTACTTTATCGCACCCAAGGAAAGGGTATAGTGAGATGCTCTGCACAGGGGCAGAAAACTATACAGCCAGTGGACAGTGCTAATAACTGCGGCTACTTCACCGCACCCAAGGAAAGGGTATTGCGAGACGTTCTGCACAGGGGCAAAAAACTATACAGCCAGTGGATAGTGCTAATATCTGCAGCTACTTTACAGCACCCAAGGAAAGGGTATAGCGAGACGCTCTGCACAGGGGCAAAAAACTATACAGCTAGTGGACAGTGCTAATAACTGTGGCTACTTCAACGCACCCAAGGAAAGGGTATTGTGAGAAGCTCTGCACAGGGGCAAAAAACTATATAGCCAGTGGATAGTGCTAATATCTGCGGCTACTTCACCGCACCCAAGGAAAGGGTATAGTGAGATGCTCCGCACAGGGGCAGAAAACTATACAGCCAGTGGATAGTGCTAATATCTGCGGCTACTTTACAGCACCCAAGGAAAGGGTATAGCGAGACGCTCTGCACAGGGGCAGAAAACTATACAGCTAGTGGACAGTGCTAATAACTGCGGCAACTTCACCGCACCCAAGGAAAGGGTATTGCGAGAAGCTCTGCACAGGGGCAGCAAACTATACAGCTAGTGGACAGTGCTAATAACTGCGGGTACTTTACCGCACCCAAGGAAAGGGTATTGTGAGACGCTCTGCACAGGGACGGAAAACTATACAGCCAGTGGACAGTGCTAATAATGGTGGCTACTTCACTGCACCTTAGGAAAGGGTATTGTGAGATGCTCTGCACAGGGGCAGAAAACTATACAGCGAGTGGACAGTGCTAATAACTGCGGCTACTTTACCGCACCTAAGGAAAGGGTATTGCGAGACGTTCTGCACAGGGGCAAAAAACTATACAGCTAGTGTATAGTGCTAATATCTGTGGCTACTTTACCGCACCCAAGCATAGGGTATAGTGAGATGCTCTGCACAGGGGCAGAAAACTGTACAGCCAGTGGACAGTGCTAATAACTGCGGCTACTTCACCGCACCCAAGGAAAGGGTATTGCGAGACGTTCTGCACAGGGGCAAAAAACTATACAGCCAGTGGATAGTGCTAATATCTGCGGCTACTTTACAGCACCCATGGAAAAGGTTTAGGGAGACGCTCTGCACAGGGGCAAAAAACTATACAGCTAGTGGACAGTGCTAATAACTGCGGCTACTTCACCGCACGCAAGGAAAGGGTATGCGAGAAGCTCTGCACAGGGGCAGAAAACTATACAGCTAGTGGACAGTGCTAATAACTGCGGCTACTTCACCGCACCCAAGGAAAGGGTATTGCGAGACGCTCTGCACGTGGGCAGAAAACTATACAGCCAGTGGACAGTGCTAATATCTGCGGCTACTTTACCGCACCCAAGGAAAGGGTATAGTGAGATGCTCTGCACAGGGGCAGAAAACTATACAGCCAGTGGACAGTGCTAATAACTGCGGCTACTTCACCGCACCCAAGGAAAGGGTATTGCGAGACGTTCTGCACAGGGGCAAAAAACTATACAGCCAGTGGATAGTGCTAATATCTGCAGCTACTTTACAGCACCCAAGGAAAGGGTATAGCGAGATGCTCTGCACAGGGGCAAAAAACTATACAGCTAGTGGACAGTGCTAATATCTGCGCCTACTTTATCGCACCCAAGGAAAGGGTATAGTGAGATGCTCTGCACAGGGGCAGAAAACTATACAGCCAGTGGACAGTGCTAATAACTGCGGCTACTTCACCGCACCCAAGGAAAGGGTATTGCGAGACGTTCTGCACAGGGGCAAAAAACTATACAGCCAGTGGATAGTGCTAATATCTGCAGCTACTTTACAGCACCCAAGGAAAGGGTATAGCGAGACGCTCTGCACAGGGGCAAAAAACTATACAGCTAGTGGACAGTGCTAATAACTGTGGCTACTTCAACGCACCCAAGGAAAGGGTATTGTGAGAAGCTCTGCACAGGGGCAAAAAACTATATAGCCAGTGGATAGTGCTAATATCTGCGGCTACTTCACCGCACCCAAGGAAAGGGTATAGTGAGATGCTCTGCACAGGGGCAGAAAACTATACAGCCAGTGGATAGTGCTAATATCTGCGGCTACTTTACAGCACCCAAGGAAAGGGTATAGCGAGACGCTCTGCACAGGGGCAGAAAACTATACAGCGAGTGGACAGTGCTAATAACTGCGGCTACTTTACCGCACCTAAGGAAAGGGTATTGCGAGACGTTCTGCACAGGGGCAAAAAACTATACAGCTAGTGTATAGTGCTAATATCTGTGGCTACTTTACCGCACCCAAGCAAAGGGTATAGTGAGATGCTCTGCACAGGGGCAGAAAACTGTACAGCCAGTGGACAGTGCTAATAACTGCGGCTACTTCACCGCACCCAATGAAAGGCTTTTGCGAGACGTTCTGCACAGGGGCAAAAAACTATACAGCCAGTGGATAGTGCTAATATCTGCGGCTACTTTACAGCACCCATGGAAAAGGTTTAGCGAGACGCTCTGCACAGGGGCGAAAAACTATACAGCTAGTGGACAGTGCTAATAACTGCGGCTACTTCACCGCACGCAAGGAAAGGGTATGCGAGAAGCTCTGCACAGGGGCAGAAAACTATACAGCTAGTGGACAGTGCTAATAACTGCGGCTACTTCACTGCACCCAAGGAAAGGGTATTGCGAGACGCTCTGCACGTGGGCAGAAAACTATACAGCCAGTGGACAGTGCTAATATCTGCGGCTACTTTACCGCACCCAAGGAAAGGGTATAGTGAGATGCTCTGCACAGGGGCAGAAAATTATACAGCCAGTGGACAGTGCTAATAACTGCGGCTACTTCACCGCACCCAAGGAAAGGGTATTGCGAGACGTTCTGCACAGGGGCTAAAAACTATACAGCCAGTGGATAGTGCTAATATCTGCAGCTACTTTACAGCACCCAAGGAAAGGGTATAGCGAGACGCTCTGCACAGGGGCAAAAAACTATACAGCTAGTGGACAGTGCTAATAACTGTGGCTACTTCACCACACCCAAGGAAAGGGTATTGTGAGAAGCTCTGCACAGGGGCAGCAAACTATACAGCTAGTGGACAGTGCTAATAACTGCGGCTACTTCACCGCACGCAAGGAAAGGGTATGCGAGAAGCTCTGCACAGGGGCAGAAAACTATACAGCCAGTGGACAGTGCTAATATCTGCGGCTACTTTACCGCACCCAAGGAATGGGTATAGTGAGATGCTCTGCACAGGGGCAGAAAACTATACAGCCAGTGGACAGTGCTAATAACTGCGGCTACTTCACCGCACCCAAGGAAAGGGTATTGCGAGACTTACTGCACAGGGGCAAAAAACTATACAGCCAGTGGATAGTGCTAATATCTGCAGCTACTTTACAGCACCCAAGGAAAGGGTATAGCGAGACGCTCTGCACAGGGGCAAAAAACTATACAGCTAGTGGACAGTGCTAATAACTGCGGCAACTTCACCACACCCAAGGAAAGGGTATTGCGAGACACTCTGCACAGCGGCAGGAAACTATACAGCCAGTGGACAGTGCTAATAACTGCGGGTACTTTACCGCACCCAAGGAAAGGGTATTGCGAGACGCTCTGCACAGGGACAGAAAACTATACAGCCAGTGGACAGTGCTAATAATGGTGGCTACTTCACTGCACCTAAGGAAAGGGTATTGTGAGATGCTCTGCACAGGGGCAGAAAACTATACAGCGAGTGGACAGTGCTAATAACTGCGGCTACTTTACCGCACCTAAGGAAAGGGTATTGCGAGACGTTCTGCACAGGGGCAAAAAACTATACAGTAGTGGATAGTGCTTATATCTGTGGCTACTTTACCGCACCCAAGCAAAGGGTTAAGTGAGATGCTCTGCACAGGGGCAGAAAACTATACAGCCAGTGGACAGTGCTAATAACTGCGGCTACTTCACCGCACCCAAGGAAAGGGTATTGCGAGACGTTCTGCACAGGGGCAAAAAACTATACAGCCAGTGGATAGTGCTAATATTTGCGGCTACTTTACAGCACCCATGGAAAAGGTTTAGCGAGACGCTCTGCACAGGGGCAAAAAACTATACAGCTAGTGGACAGTGCTAATAACTGCGGCTACTTCACCGCACGCAAGGAAAGGGTATGCGAGAAGCTCTGCACAGGGGCAGAAAACTATACAGCTAGTGGACAGTGCTAATAACTGCGGCTACTTCACCGCACCCAAGGAAAGGGTATTGCGAGACGCTCTGCACGTGGGCAGAAAACTATACAGCCAGTGGACAGTGCTAATATCTGCGGCTACTTTACCGCACCCAAGGAAAGGGTATAGTGAGATGCTCTGCACAGGGGCAGAAAACTATACAGCCAGTGGACAGTGCTAATAACTGCGGCTACTTCACCGCACCCAAGGAAAGGGTATTGCGAGACGTTCTGCACAGGGGCAAAAAACTATACAGCCAGTGGATAGTGCTAATATCTGCAGCTACTTTACAGCACCCAAGGAAAGGGTATAGCGAGACGCTCTGCACAGGGGCAAAAAACTATACAGCTAGTGGACAGTGCTAATATCTGCGGCTACTTTATCGCACCCAAGGAAAGGGTATAGTGAGATGCTCTGCACAGGGGCAGAAAACTATACAGCCAGTGGACAGTGCTAATAACTGCGGCTACTTCACCGCACCCAAGGAAAGGGTATTGCGAGACGTTCTGCACAGGGGCAAAAAACTATACAGCCAGTGGATAGTGCTAATATCTGCAGCTACTTTACAGCACCCAAGGAAAGGGTATAGCGAGACGCTCTGCACAGGGGCAAAAAACTATACAGCTAGTGGACAGTGCTAATAACTGTGGCTACTTCAACGCACCCAAGGAAAGGGTATTGTGAGAAGCTCTGCACAGGGGCAAAAAACTATATAGCCAGTGGATAGTGCTAATATCTGCGGCTACTTCACCGCACCCAAGGAAAGGGTATAGTGAGATGCTCCGCACAGGGGCAGAAAACTATACAGCCAGTGGATAGTGCTAATATCTGCGGCTACTTTACAGCACCCAAGGAAAGGGTATAGCGAGACGCTCTGCACAGGGGCAGAAAACTATACAGCTAGTGGACAGTGCTAATAACTGCGGCAACTTCACCGCACCCAAGGAAAGGGTATTGCGAGAAGCTCTGCACAGGGGCAGCAAACTATACAGCTAGTGGACAGTGCTAATAACTGCGGGTACTTTACCGCACTCAAGGAAAGGGTATTGTGAGACGCTCTGCACAGGGACGGAAAACTATACAGCCAGTGGACAGTGCTAATAATGGTGGCTACTTCACTGCACCTTAGGAAAGGGTATTGTGAGATGCTCTGCACAGGGGCAGAAAACTATACAGCGAGTGGACAGTGCTAATAACTGCGGCTACTTTACCGCACCTAAGGAAAGGGTATTGCGAGACGTTCTGCACAGGGGCAAAAAACTATACAGCTAGTGTATAGTGCTAATATCTGTGGCTACTTTACCGCACCCAAGCAAAGGGTATAGTGAGATGCTCTGCACAGGGGCAGAAAACTGTACAGCCAGTGGACAGTGCTAATAACTGCGGCTACTTCACCGCACCCAAGGAAAGGGTATTGCGAGACGTTCTGCACAGGGGCAAAAAACTATACAGCCAGTGGATAGTGCTAATATCTGCGGCTACTTTACAGCACCCATGGAAAAGGTTTAGGGAGACGCTCTGCACAGGGGCAAAAAACTATACAGCTAGTGGACAGTGCTAATAACTGCGGCTACTTCACCGCACGCAAGGAAAGGGTATGCGAGAAGCTCTGCACAGGGGCAGAAAACTATACAGCTAGTGGACAGTGCTAATAACTGCGGCTACTTCACCGCACCCAAGGAAAGGGTATTGCGAGACGCTCTGCACGTGGGCAGAAAACTATACAGCCAGTGGACAGTGCTAATATCTGCGGCTACTTTACCGCACCCAAGGAAAGGGTATAGTGAGATGCTCTGCACAGGGGCAGAAAACTATACAGCCAGTGGACAGTGCTAATAACTGCGGCTACTTCACCGCACCCAAGGAAAGGGTATTGCGAGACGTTCTGCACAGGGGCAAAAAACTATACAGCCAGTGGATAGTGCTAATATCTGCAGCTACTTTACAGCACCCAAGGAAAGGGTATAGCGAGATGCTCTGCACAGGGGCAAAAAACTATACAGCTAGTGAACAGTGCTAATATCTGCGCCTACTTTATCGCACCCAAGGAAAGGGTATAGTGAGATGCTCTGCACAGGGGCAGAAAACTATACAGCCAGTGGACAGTGCTAATAACTGCGGCTACTTCACCGCACCCAAGGAAAGGGTATTGCGAGACGTTCTGCACAGGGGCAAAAAACTATACAGCCAGTGGATAGTGCTAATATCTGCAGCTACTTTACAGCACCCAAGGAAAGGGTATAGCGATACGCTCTGCACAGGGGCAAAAAACTATACAGCTAGTGGACAGTGCTAATAACTGTGGCTACTTCAACGCACCCAAGGAAAGGGTATTGTGAGAAGCTCTGCACAGGGGCAAAAAACTATATAGCCAGTGGATAGTGCTAATATCTGCGGCTACTTCACCGCACCCAAGGAAAGGGTATAGTGAGATGCTCTGCACAGGGGCAGAAAACTATACAGCCAGTGGATAGTGCTAATATCTGCGGCTACTTTACAGCACCCAAGGAAAGGGTATAGCGAGACGCTCTGCACAGGGGCAGAAAACTATACAGCTAGTGGACAGTGCTAATAACTGCGGCAACTTCACCGCACCCAAGGAAAGGGTATTGCGAGAAGCTCTGCACAGGGGCAGCAAACTATACAGCTAGTGGACAGTGCTAATAACTGCGGGTACTTTACCGCACCCAAGGAAAGGGTATTGTGAGACGCTCTGCACAGGGACGGAAAACTATACAGCCAGTGGACAGTGCTAATAATGGTGGCTACTTCACTGCACCTTAGGAAAGGGTATTGTGAGATGCTCTGCACAGGGGCAGAAAACTATACAGCGAGTGGACAGTGCTAATAACTGCGGCTACTTTACCGCACCTAAGGAAAGGGTATTGCGAGACGTTCTGCACAGGGGCAAAAAACTATACAGCTAGTGTATAGTGCTAATATCTGTGGCTACTTTACCGCACCCAAGCAAAGGGTATAGTGAGATGCTCTGCACAGGGGCAGAAAACTGTACAGCCAGTGGACAGTGCTAATAACTGCGGCTACTTCACCGCACCCAAGGAAAGGGTATTGCGAGACGTTCTGCACAGGGGCAAAAAACTATACAGCCAGTGGATAGTGCTAATATCTGCGGCTACTTTACAGCACCCATGGAAAAGGTTTAGGGAGACGCTCTGCACAGGGGCAAAAAACTATACAGCTAGTGGACAGTGCTAATAACTGCGGCTACTTCACCGCACGCAAGGAAAGGGTATGCGAGAAGCTCTGCACAGGGGCAGAAAACTATACAGCTAGTGGACAGTGCTAATAACTGCGGCTACTTCACCGCACCCAAGGAAAGGGTATTGCGAGACGCTCTGCACGTGGGCAGAAAACTATACAGCCAGTGGACAGTGCTAATATCTGCGGCTACTTTACCGCACCCAAGGACAGGGTATAGTGAGATGCTCTGCACAGGGGCAGAAAACTATACAGCCAGTGGACAGTGCTAATAACTGCGGCTACTTCACCGCACCCAAGGAAAGGGTATTACGAGACGTTCTGCACAGGGGCAAAAAACTATACAGCCAGTGGATAGTGCTAATATCTGCAGCTACTTTACAGCACCCAAGGAAAGGGCATTGTGAGATGCTCTGCACAGGGGCAGCAAACTATACAGCCAGTGGACAGTGCTAATAACTGCGGCTACTTCACCGCACCCAAGGAAAGGGTATTGCGAGACACTCTGCACAGTGGCAGGAAACTATACAGCCAGTGGACAGTGCTAATAACTGCGGGTACTTTACTGCACCCAAGGAAAGGGTATTGTGAGACGCTCTGCACAGGGACGGAAAACTATACAGCCAGTGGACAGTGCTAATAATGGTGGCTACTTCACTGCACCTAAGGAAAGGGTATTGTGAGAAGCTCTGCACAGGGGCAGAAAACTATACAGCGAGTGGACAGTGCTAATAACTGTGGCTACTTTACCGCACCCAAGGAAAGGGTATGCGAGAAGCTCTGCACAGGGGCAGAAAACTATACAGCCAGTGGACAGTGCTAATAACTGCGGCTACTTCACCGCACCCAAGGAAAGGGTATTGCGAGACGCTCTGCACGGGGGCAGAAAACTATACAGCCAGTGGACAGTGCTAATATCTGCGGCTACTTTACCGCACCCAAGGAAAGGGTATAGTGAGATGCTCTGTACAGGAGCAGAAAACTATACAGCCAGTGGACAGTGCTAATAACTGCGGCTACTTCACCGCACCCAAGGAAAGGGTATAGCGAGACGCTCTGCACATTGGCAAAAAACTATACAGCTAGTGGACAGTGCTAATATCTGCGGCTACTTTATTGCACCCAAGGAAAGGGTATTGTGAGAAGCTCTGCACAGGGGCAGAAAACTATACAGCCAGTGGACAGTGCTAATAACTGCGGCTAGTTCACCGCACCCAAGGAAAGGGTATTGCGAGACACTCTGCACAGCGGCAGGAAACTATACAGCGAGTGGACAGTGCTAATAACTGCGGGTACTTTACCGCACCCAAGGAAAGGGTATTGTGAGACGCTCTGCACAGGGACGGAAAACTATACAGCCAGTGGACAGTGCTAATAATGGTGGCTACTTCACTGCACCCAAGGAAAGGGTATAGTGAGATGCTCTGCACAGGGGCAGAAAACTATACAGCCAGTGGACAGTGATAATAACTGCGGCTACTTCAACGCACCTAAGGAAAGGGTATTGCGAGACGCTCTGCACAGGGGCAGAAAACTATACAGCCAGTGGACAGTGTTAATAACTGCGTCTACTTTACCGCACCCAAGGAAAGGGTATAGTGAGATGCTCTGCACAGGGGCAGAAAACTATACAGCCAGTGGACAGTGATAATAACTGCGGCTACTTCAACGCACCCAAGGAAAGGGTATTGCGAGACGCTCTGCACAGGGGCAGAAAACTATACAGCTAGTGGACAGTGTTAATAACTGCGTCTACTTTACAGCACCCAAGGAAAGGGTATCAAAGATGCTCAGCACAGGGGCAGAAAACTATACAGCCAGTGGACAGTGATAATAACTGTGGCTTCTTCACCGCACCCAAGAAATGGGTATTGCGAGACGCTCTGCACGGGGGCAGAAAGCTATACAGCCAGTGGACAGTGCTAATATCTGCGGCTACTTTACCGCACCCAAGGAAAGGGTATAGTGAGATGCTCTGCACAGGGGCAGAAAACTATACAGCCAGTGGACAGTGCTAATAACTGCGGCTACTTCACCGCACCCAAGGAAAGGGTATTGCGAGACGTTCTGCACAGGGGCAAAAAACTATACAGCTAGTGGACAGTGCTAATAGCTGCGGCTACTTTACCGCACCCAAGAAAAGGGTATTGCGAGACGCTCTGCACGGGGGCAGAAAACTATACAGCCAGTGGACAGTGCTAATAACTGTGGCTACTTCAATGCACCCTAGGAAAGGGTATTGCGAGACGCTCTGCACATGGGCAGAAAACTATACAGCTAGTGGACAGTGCTAATAACTGCGGCTACTTCACCACACCCAAGAAAAGGATACTGTGATGCTCTGCACAGGGGCAGAAAACTGTACAGCCAGTGGACAGTGCTAATATCTTCGGCTACTTCACCGCACCCAAGGAAAGGATATTGCGAGATGCTTGGCACAGGGGCAGCAAACTATACAGCTAGTGGACAGTGCTAATAACTGCGGCTACTTCACCGCACCCAAAAAAAGGGTATTGTGAGGCGCTCTGCACAGGGGCAGAAAACTATACAGCCAGTGGACAGTGCTAATAACTGCGGCTACTTCACCGCACCCAAAGAAAGGATATTGCGAGGCGATCTGCACAGGGGCCGAAAACGATACAGCGAGTGGACAGTGCTAATAACTGCGGCTACTTCACCACACCCAAGGAAAGGATACTGTGAGATGCTCTGCACAGGGGCAGAAAACTATACAGCCAGTAGACAGTGCTAATATCTTCGGCTACTTCACCGCACGCAAGGAAAGGATATTGCGAGATGCTGTGCACAGGGGCAGCAAACTATACAGCTAGTGGACAGTGCTAATAACTACGGCTACTTCACTGCACCCAAGGAAAGGGTATTGTGAGACGCTCTGCACAGGGGCGGAAAACTATACAGCCAGTGGACAGTGCTAATAACTGCGGCTACTTCACCACACCCAAGAAAAGGATACTGTGATGCTCTGCACAGGGGCAGAAAACTGTACAGCCAGTGGACAGTGCTAATATCTTCGGCTACTTCACCGCACCCAAGGAAAGGATATTGCGAGATGCTTGGCACAGGGGCAGCAAACTATACAGCTAGTGGACAGTGCTAATAACTACGGCTACTTCACCGCACCCAAAAAAAGGGTATTGTGAGGCGCTCTGCACAGGGGCAGAAAACTATACAGCCAGTGGACAGTGCTAATAACTGCGGCTACTTCACCGCACCCAAAGAAAGGATATTGCGAGGCGATCTGCACAGGGGCCGAAAACGATACAGCGAGTGGACAGTGCTAATAACTGCGGCTACTTCACCACACCCAAGGAAAGGATACTGTGAGATGCTCTGCACAGGGGCAGAAAACTATACAGCCAGTAGACAGTGCTAATATCTTCGGCTACTTCACCGCACGCAAGGAAAGGATATTGCGAGATGCTGTGCACAGGGGCAGCAAACTATACAGCTAGTGGACAGTGCTAATAACTACGGCTACTTCACTGCACCCAAGGAAAGGGTATTGTGAGACGCTCTGCACAGGGGCGGAAATCTATACAGCCAGTGGACAGTGATAATAACTGCGGCTACTTCACTGCACCCAAGGAAAGGGTATTGCGAGACGCTCTGCACAGGGGCAGAAAACTATACAGCCAATGGACAGTACTAATAACTGTGGATACTTCCCCACACCCAAGGAAAGGGTATTGTGAACAGTCTGCACAGTGGCAGAGCTGAAATGGTTTGCAGTGTCCCCGAAAATATTACAGTACTCTTTAGCGGTGAGACCTCTATCTAATGCACTGCAGACACAGAACGGTATAAGTGAAATGGTTTGAAGTGGCCCAGGAAATATTATAGTACTGTGTTTAGTGACGAGACCTCTGCCTAATGCACTGCACACTGAGAATGCTATGGCTGTAATGCTCTGCACAGGCCTAGATGCTTTAAAAAAAGGGTGCATTAGTGCTCCTAGCCAGCCACAACTGTAATGCAACACAATGATGAGTAGCCCTAAGAAGGACTGTTAGGGTTCTTGAAGAGAGAATCCTACTCTAACACTTTCCCTATATCAGCATCAGCACTTTCCCTAACCTCTGCCAGCATGCGTCTGAGGCATGCTGCGGGCGAGACCAGTTTAAGTACTCGGTGGTCACCTGATCCCACCAGCCACTCATTGCTGTTGGCGGGCAGAGGGCTGGCACGTCACAGCAGGAAGTGGTAATGCCTTCCCCGCATGTTTATTGGCTAAAAAATGGCGCTAAACATGCAGGGAAGGGAAATGAAAGTGACTCGAGTACCGCGTGGTGCTCAACTTGAGTACCGAGCATCTCGAGTAGCCTAATACTCGAACGAGTAGCTAGCTCGGACGAGTGTGTTTGCTCATTCTAAACACCAGCATTGCGAGGCAGCAGTTCTAACCACTGCACCACCACATTAGTTACACTTATTCATTAACCTCCAGAGGAGGGGAAAACAAAGAAGAATAAACACAAGGCCAAAATAAAACCTAGGACCCCAGCACTGAAAGGCTACAGTGCCAATCACTCAGCCATATTCTTTAAAGAACCACCACCCCATCACCACGACCTTTGTTTTTAATCCAAGCTGTCCCGGTTCACAATTGTTTTTTGCAAATCAGGTTGGGAACACCTCACCTGAATATTCCAATAATCGCTCACCACTATTAAGTGGTATAGTTGCCTATGTTACTAATAGAAGCATGATTGAACTTTTACTACTCTCATTTGGGATGTGTAAGAATCATCTAAGACCTGTGTCGGGAAAGGTTACCATTGTTTGGCTCTGTTTTCGGAGCCTTACAATGACAATTCCAAAACAACTATTTTTGGCACATACTGGAGCTTAAAGGGGTTGTCCCGCGAAAGCAAGTGGGTCTATACACTTCTGTATGGCCATATTAATGCACTTTGTAATGTACATTGTGCATTAATTATGAGCCATACAGAAGTTATTAGAAGTTATTCACTTACCTGTTCCGTTGCTGGCGTCCTCGTCTCCATGGTGCCGTCTAATTTTCAGCGTCTAATCGCCAGATTAGACGCGCTTGCGCAGTCCGGGTCTTCTTCTTTTCTGAATGGGGCCGCTCCGTGTAGCTCCGCCCCGTCACGTGCCGATTCCAGCCAATCAGGAGGCTGGAATCGGCAGTGGACCGCACAGAAGAGCTGCGGTCCACCGAGGGAGAAGATCCCGGCGGCCATCTTCAACCGGTAAGTAAGAAGTCACCGGAGTGCGGGGATTCAGGTAAGCGCTGTGCGGATTTTTTTTTAGGTCCCTGCATCGGGTTCGTCTCCCGCCGAACGGGGGGGCTGTTGAAAAAAAAAAAACCCGTTTCGGCGCGGGACAACCCCTTTAATAATGCCAAGCAGACCCTATAGGGTTCATCCGGCTTCTGGCTTCTGGCATTTCAACTGGTATTTTACTAGAGAAAATAGCCCTATATGCTGTGTTACTCCATCAGAGACTTTCTGCTGGATCCTCACTGGAGGCACCAAAAAGAACCTCTAATGCAAATGTGAATGGGGCAATAAATCTGGTTTACAAATTTATTGCCTCCCACATTATGATATCAGAGCCCTTTCCATTGATGGTTCTGTGATCATAGCTAATCACAGTGTAATGGACATGGAAAAGGAAGCAGGAACTTTTTGGTAAGAGTCAGACAAAGACACAGAGTCAGGCAGATCTCTCCAACACTTTTCTGAGAACAAATCTAACTACTCCATGGGGAAGATGCATGTAGCAAAGATGTACACCTGACAGTAGCTCTGGCATAAGCTCACCCTAATGGCTTGCTGCACCATATGAACAAAACATTACACACCTTGGCAGGAACACTATCTCCTTATATACTATCCGCCACAGGCCCAAGTAAGCAATGTATTGTATCTATACCTTTGCGTTCTGACTCTGGTTGTAGACTCAAGTTCCCTACCAATTATGGTGCCTGAAGTCATTATTTCCCAGTGCAATATTGGACAGAGCACCACCAAACTGATACAACAGAGAAGCGCTGCTCTCTGCAATATAACATTTATCACTGTCACATTAAAGAAACAAGAAAAATGCACCCAATAAAAGAAAATCTGCATTAGGCATAACACAATGTATAAGCTTTGCCTGGAATGTTCTTTTAAGTCCATGTTCACAACGTTTTTCAACTATGTTAGACCAAAACGGTATGCTGTAAAAAAGAGATGGCACTATTCATCAAAAGAGGTATACAAGTGCGAACAAAGTTGGATACAGTTAGTATGGTAATGATGAATGCATTTTTTAGAAAGGAGGAAGTAAAGTTCTTTGTTTATTCTGATGGATCTAAATGTATATTGGACAAATGTATACCAATTCTTTGGGATCCTTTTACAATTACATTTCAATATGGAAAATTTCTACTTACTATAACATGATAACCTAGATGTAAACCTTTGAAAACCTTTAAAAGGTGTTATGTTCGTACTGGACTGCCAATGAAACCCAGGGATCACCTGGCTCTATGGCAGCCAGGACAGACGTGTAAGCTTGCTATTTGGGTAACTAGACAAAGGAGCTAACCAAACCAACGGGTAACAAAGGAGAACCCACCTCAAAGCAGAGCCCCCATCCTGAAAGGGATGACCCTACTACTTCCATAAGGACAGGTCAGAGGGGAACCAAACTACAGGAGACAAGCAAACTGATAATAAATAAAATACAAGAATACAGGATGCAAAACAGACAGACAGAGACCCAGGAGACAAACCAGAACCCATGAGACTAACCAGAACCCAGGGGACTAACAGATAGGAGAACAGAGCATGCTGACTTGATCAGAACACTGAAAATAACCAGCAACTCCCAGCCAGTAAGAGCTCGATTATATAGGGAGTGGGAAGGAACTGATTGGCTGACAGAGCTGTCAATCACCAGCCACTACCTCAGCTACAGCTGCAGGACTAGCTAACCTTAACTAGCCAGGAGAGAAGATATTGGCCCTAGCTATCCAGGATAGAACCCACAGTAGTGAAGGTGCGCTGGCAGTGATGTGACAAAAGATATCTCAAAAGGACATATTTGGTATACATATCCACAACCAAAGCTGACAAGCACATTTATTCTGTATATTTATTTTTGGTAGAAACTTGACATAGGCGAAAAAGGTTTTCACTGCATGCTACTTGATTGTATAAGTTTAACTGTGTTTGGCACATATTTACTGTTGGATTTTTATCTTCCATTGTATTTCATAAATAGTCAAAATAATTATTTTCCCTATGTTTATATGGCACTTACATATTCTAAAGAGCGGTACATATACTGTTCTGTCCCCAATGAGGCTCACAAATCTAAATTCTCATCCTGAAACAAAGACAGGCCTAACAATATTTTAGGGGCTTCTTTATTTTTAAGCAAAGGCAGTAACCCCTTGTGATGAACTCTAATTGCTCCTGCAGGAGCCAAAGTGAAACATGTCATGGCAGCTATTAAAATGAATGGCCATGAATATTATGTATGGATGGGCCGAGTTTGTTGAAAAAAGAGCTAATCTAAGGGCTTGTTGGCGTGGGCGTATTTTTTCATACAATGTTCGATCACATGAAAAATTAAGCAGCCTGTCCTATTTTGGTGTGTATTACGCACTGAAATAGGCCATTGTAGTGAATTGGCCATCGCAAATATGCTGTGAATACCCAGAAAATCAATGGGCCCTTCTGCGTACTTATTTACATGCGCAAGTACGCAGTGCATTTGCGTACACAAAAATCTGCAGCAGCGTGCGAAATACACAGGCCAGTAGGATTTTTGGTCTCCTAAATAAAAAACGTTTTTATGTGACCAAAATATGCTTATGTACGTGGGAACGAGCCCCATCAAAACATGTTTTCATTCTAACTCATAGAAGGGGGTTATGAGTGGGGAACTCCCCCCCTTTTAATTTCCATATGTCCTTAAAAGGAACATGTGGAGGTGCTGTCTTTATAAAACACCCTGTTTAATATTTACTACTTATTTTAGTAAAGATATCGACTATTTTATTTTTGTGATTATCAATGTTCTGTCTTTTAGGTTTTCATAGCTTTTAAATGATTACACTTGGGTTGCTGGCTCTATTGATTTTTGTGCTATATTGTTTTGTACTATACTGTATTGTCTAACAAATGTCATACATCTGAAATAGTATTCATTCTCTGTTACCAGGAATGATTTGTATATCTGTTATGAATACATTTCACAGTTTAGATATTTGATTGTCAAATTAAAAATGATTGTTTGAACAATTTTATTACTGTTTAAGACAGGCAGCTTTTAATGGCTGCAAAGCAAATTTATATTTTCATTCTGCAATCTAACACAGAATAAACTGACTAAAATGAAAGAAATGTAAAGTTTCCATCAGTATCGTTATAGTGAGAACGGCTTTGCAAAGTAAGGTTTTGTTCACATCGGAACCTTGGACCGGCACCTCTGATGCTGATTTTTACTAGAAAAGAGGATGATATAGTGCAGCAAGTAGAGATGAGCGAACGTACTCGTCCGAGCTTGATACTCGTTCGAGTATTAGCGTGTTCGAGATGCTCGTTACTAGAGGTGAGCACCACGCAATGTTCGAGTTACTTTCACTTTCATCTCTGAGACGTTAGCGCGCTTTTCTGGACAATAGAAAGACAGGGAAGGCATTACAACTTCCCCCTGCGACGTTCAAGCCCTATACCACCCCCCTGCAGTGAGTGGCTGGGGAGATCAGGTGTCACCCGAGTATAAAAATCGGCCCCTCCCGCGGCTCGCCACAGATGCATTCTGACAGAGATCAGGGAAAGTGCTGCTGGTGCCGGAGCTGCTATAGGGAGAGCGTTAGGAGTTATTTTAGGCTTCAAGAACCCCAACAGTCCTTCTTAGGGCCACATCTGACCGTGTGCAGTACTGTTGAGGCTGCTTTTAGCAGTGTTGCACAATTTTTTTTTTTGTATATCGGCCGTGCAGAGCATTGCGTCCGCAGTCTGCAGTCATTGTACAGAGTATAGGGCCAGTACTGGTGAGGCAGGGAAAGAGATATTCAGGCTATATAGGCAGTGGGCTTTTTCCAAAAAATTGATCGCCGTCATCCCGCCAGAGGGAAACAGTATACATAATATTATACGCTGCCTACAGTATCTGTCTGCTGGGGGTAGTAGTCCTAATTAATACGCAGCTAAGCGTTACAGCAGGCTTGCGCAAAATTGTTTCCTCGATCTGCTGTCTCTGTTACATGATCGCCATCATCCCGCTAGAGGGAAAGAGTATACATAATATTATACGCTGCCTACAGTATCTATCTGCTGGGGGTAGTAGTCGTAATTAATACGCAGCTAAGCGTTACAGCAGGCTTGCGCAAAATTGTTTCCTGGATCTGCTGTCTCTGTTACATGATCGCCATCATCCCGCCAGAGGGAAACAGTATACATAATATTATACGCTGCCTACAGTATCTATCTGCTGGGGGTAGTAGCCGTAATTAATACGCAGCTCAGCATTACAGCAGGCTTGCGCAAAATTGTTTCCTGGATCTGCTGTCTCTGTTACATGATCGCCGTCATCCCGCCAGAGGGAAACAGTATACATAATATTATACTCTGCCTACAGTATCTATCTGCTGGGGGTAGTAGTTGTAGTTAATACGCAGCTAAGCGTTACAGCAGGCTTGCGCAAAATTGTTTCCTGGATCTGCTGTCTCTGTTACATGATCGCCGTCATCCCGCCAGAGGGAAACAGTATACATAATATTATACGCTGCCTACAGTATCTATCTCCTGGGGGTAGTAGTCGTAATTAATACGCAGCTAAGCGTTTCAGCAGGCTTGAGCAAAATTGTTTCTTGGATCTGCTGACTATGTTACATGATCGCCGTCATCCCGCCAGAGGGAAAGAGTATACATAATATTATACGCTGCCTACAGTCTCTATCTGCTGGGGGTAGTAGTCCTAATTAATACGCAGCTAAGCGTTACAGCAGGCTTGCGCAAAATTGTTTCCTGGATCTGCTGTCTCTGTTACATGATCGCCGTCATCCAGCCAGAGGGAAATAGTATACATAATATTATATGCTGCCTACAGTATCTGTCTGCTGTATCAGCTCAGCATTTAAAAAAAATAGAAGCAAAATACTTAAGGCCTACTACTGGCCTTTGGCCACTTGACTGCTTCTGCACTGTGAATTCCACTAGCTCAGTCATACGCACCTACGTCTCACTACAGGCGTGCGCAAAATTGTTTTCTGCCTCTGCTGTGCGTTCCGTAAGGGAAGTCAGCCTCCAACCACAGGCCAATAAGCAGCACATTTAATTACAGCGTTCTGTTTCTGCACTACTGGTAAAAAGCATGCTGAGGGGTAGGGGTAGGCCTAGAGGACGTGGACGCGGGCGAGGACGCGGAGGTCCAAGTCAGGGTGTGGGCACAGGCCGAGCTCCTGATCCAGATGTATCGCAGCCGACTGCTGTGGGATTAGGAGAGATGCACGTTTCTGGCGTCCCCACATTCATCTCACAATTAATGGGTCCACGCGGTAGACCTTTATTAGAAAATGAGCAGTGTGAGCAGGTCCTGTCGTGGATGGCAGAAAGTGCATCCAGCAATCTATCGACCACCCAGAGTTCTGCGCCGTCCACTACTGCAACTCTGAATCCTCTGGCTGCTGCTCCTCCTTCCTCCCAGCCTCCTCACTCCATTACAATGACACATTCTGAGGAGCAGGCAGACTCCCAGGAACTGTTCCCGGGCGCCTGCCCAGAATGACCAGCAATGGTTCCTCCCCCACCGGAGAAGTTTGTCGTGACCGATGCCCAACCTTGGGAAAGTTCCCGGGGTCCGGGGGATGAGGCTGGGGATTTCCGGCAACTGTCTCAAGAGCTTTCAGTGGGTGAGGAGGACGATGACGATGAGACACAGTTGTCTATCACTCAGGTAGTAGTAATTGGAGTAAGTCCGAGGGAGGAGCGCACAGAGGATTCGGAGGAAGAGCAGCAGGACGATGAGGTGACTGACCCCACCTGGTTTGCTACGCCTACTGAGGACAGGTCTTCAGAGGGGGAGGCAAGTGCAGCAGCAGGGCAGGTTGGAAGAGGCAGTGCGGTGGCCAGGGGTAGAGGCAAGGCCAGACCGAATAATCCACCAACTGTTTCCCAAAGCTCCCCCTCGCGCCATGCCACCCTGCAGAGGCCGAGATGCTCAAAGGTCTGGCAGTTTTTCACTGAGAGTGCAGACGACCGACGAACAGTGGTGTGCAACCTTTGTCGCGCCAAGATCAGCTGGGGAGCCACCACCACCAGCCTCACCACCACCAGCATGCGCAGACATATGATGGCCAAGCACCCCACAAAGTGGGACGAAGGCCGTTCACCGCCTCTGGTTTGCACCGCTGCCTCTCCCCCTGTGCCCCAACCTGCCACTGAGATCCAACCCCCCTCTCAGGACACAGGCACTACCGTCTCCAGGCCTGCACCCACACCCTCACCTCCGCTGTGCTCGGCCCATCCACAAATGTCTCTCAGCGCACCGTCTAGCCGTCGCTAGCGCAAGCGTTGGAGCGCAAGCGCAAGTACGCCGCCACGCACCCGCACGCTCAAGCGTTAAACGTGCACATAGCCAAATTTATCAGCCTGGAGATGCTGCCGTATAGGCTTGTGGAAACGGAGGCTTTCAAAGGTATGATGGCGGCGGCGGCCCCGCGCTACTCAGTTCCCAGTCGCCACTACTTTTACCGATGTGCCGTCCCAGCCCTGCACGACCACGTCTCCCGCAACATTGTACGCGCCCTCACCAACGCGGTTACTGCCAAAGTCCACTTAACAACGGACACGTGGACAAGCACAGGTGGGCAGGGCCACTATATCTCCCTGACGGCACATTGGGTGAATTTAGTGGAGGCTGGGACAGAGTCAGAGCCTGGGACCGCTCACGTCCTACCCACCCCCAGAATTGTGGGCCCCAGCTCGGTGGTGCTATCTGCGGCGGTGTATGCTTCCTCCACTAAACCACCCTCCTCCTCCTCCTACGCAACCTCTGTCTCGCAATCAAGATGTGTCAGCAGCAGCACGTCGCCAGCAGTCGGTGTCGCGCAGCGTGGCAGCACAGCGGTGGGCAAGCGTCAGCAGGCCGTGATGAAACTACTCAGCTTAGGAGAGAAGAGGCACATGGCCCACGAACTGCTGCAGGGTCTGACAGAGCAGACCGACCGCTGGCTTGCACCGCTGAGCCTCCAACCGGGCATGGTCAGCCTCACGCACGTGCCATGCCTGGCCCACGTCTTTAATTTGGTGGTTCAGCGCTTTCTGAAAAGCTTGTCAGACCTGCTCGGAAAGGTGCGCCGGCTCTGCGCACATTTCCGCAAGTCCCACACGGACGCTGCCACCCTGCAACATCGATTTCATCTGCCAGTGCACCGACTGCTGTGCGACGTGCCCACACGGTGGAACTCTACGCTCCACATGTTGGCCAGGCTCTATGAGCAGCGTAGAGCTATAGTGGAATACCAACTCCAACATGGGCAGCACACTGGGAGTCAGCCTCCTCAATTCTTTACAGAAGAGTGGGCCTGGTTGGCAGACATCTGCCAGGTCCTTGGAAACTTTGAGGAGTTTACCCAGATGGTGAGCGGCGATGCTGCAATTATTAGCGTCAACATTCCTCTGCTATGCCTCTTGAGACGTTCCCTGCAAAGCATAAAGGCAGACGCTTTGCGCTCGGAAACAGAGGCGGGGGAAGACAGTATGTCGCTGGATAGTCAGAGCACCCTCCTGTCTATATCTCAGCGCATTGAGGAGGAGGAGGAGGAGCATGAGGAGGATGAGGAGGAGGGGGAAGAGACAGCTTGGCCCAATGCTGAGGGTACCCATGCTGCTTGCCTGTCATCCTTTCAGCGTGTATGGCCTGAGGAGGAGGAGGAGGATCCTGAAAGTGATCTTCCTAGTGCGGACAGCCATGTGTTGCGTACAGGTACCCTGGCACACATGGCTGACTTCATGTTAGGATGCCTTTCTCGTGACCCTCGCGTTACACGCATTCTGGCCACTATAGATTACTGGGTGTACACACTGCTCGACCCACGGTATAAGGAGAACCTTTCCACTCTCATACCCAAAGAAGAAAGGGGTTCGAGAGTGATGCTATACCACAGGACCCTGGCGGACAAACTGATGGTAAAATTCCCATCCGACAGCACTAGTGGCCGAAGGCGCAGTTCCGAGGGCCAGGTAGCAGGGGAGGCGCAGAGATCAGGCAGCATGTACAGCACAGGCAGGGGAACACTCTCTAAGGCCTTTGACAGCTTTCTGGCTCCCCAGCAAGACTGTGTCACGGCTCCCCAGTCAAGGCTGAGTCGGCGGGAGCACTGTAAAAGGATGGTGAGGGAGTACGTAGCCGATCGCACGACCGTCCTCGGTGACCCCTCTGCCCCCTACAACTACTGGGTGTCAAAGCTGGACACGTGGCCTGAACTCGCGCTGTATGCCTTCACAGAATGAATAGTGTGTGGCACATAGGTTCCCCATTGCTATGCCCACGTGTGCAGCTCCTGATGGCGGTGGCACAGGATTATATTTCTCATTGCTTCTGTTCAGCATTGTGGGCTATCGCCCTGCCCCTTTTAAAGAGGGTCACTGCCTAGCCGTGCCAACCCTCTGCAGTGTGTGCCTGCGGTTCCTCCTCATGGCAGACGCACTTATAAATAGACATGAGGGTGGTGTGGCATAAGGGCAGCTGAAGGCTGCGCAGGGACACTTTGGTGTGCGCTGTGGACACTGCGTCGTGCGGGGGGGGGGGTTTGGCAGCATGTAACCCAGGAGAAGTGGCAGCGGAGTGTCATGCAGGCAGTGATTGTGCTTTGTTGGAGGTAGTGTGGTGCTTAGCTAAGGTCTGCATTGCTAATGAGGGGTTTTCAGAAGTAAAAGTTGTTGGGAGAGGGGGGGGCACTCTTGCCGCTGTTGTGGCTTAATAGTAAGACCTGGGAACTTGAGATGCAGCCCAACATGTAGCCCCTCGCCTGCCCTATCCGTTGCTGTGTCGTTCCCATCACTTTCTTGAATTGCCCAGATTTTCACAAATGGAAACCTTAGCGAGCATCGGCGATATACAAAAATGCTCGAGTCGCCCATTGACTTCAATGGGGTTCGTTTTTCGAAATGAACCCTTGAGCATCGCGATAATTTCGTCCCGAGTAACGAGCACCCGAGCATTTTGGTGCTCGCTCATCTCTAGCAGCAAGCCGTGCTATTTCGTTCTGCAAATTCCAGCAAAACACCTGACTGCTGGCTGGAAATTGAACGGACCCTATTAAAGTCAATGGGGGTCTGTTTAGTGCTGTTCAGTTTCGTCATAAGATGGAACAATTCAGCCAGGGGATGCCGTTTTCATCCTCCCTGAATGAAGCAGGAGAACGAAAACCCTGAACACTGATGTATACAAGTCCTTAGAAATACTCTATAAAATACTGTATTTGTAATTATTTACATTTTAAAATATATGAAATAATTTTAATGTAAATAATAATGAAGGCAACTGAACTGAAGGAATCCCCTGCCACAGCTGTCATAACTCTCACAGCTGCCGGCACTGCTGCATCCTCATTGAAAACAATGGGATGAAGATAACCCCTGCAGTGATGATTTTCGGGGGAGAGGGGGGACTCAAATATAAACCCTACCCCAAAAAGCATACCTAGATGTAGAAGAAAATAATTAACTCTGCTAGAAGCACTGCCCAGCTCTTCTCCCCATCCCCTGCAGTCTTCTTCTGTATTCTGATGGCTAGGGATTGAAAAATCCCCACCTTCAGAAAGCGCTGCCTATGACTGGCTGAGCGCTGTGATCCATCAGAGGCAGCACTCTGCCATTTAGTGAATGACAGCTAAGCGCGGCCTCTGATTGGTCACAGCACTCAGCCAATCACAGGCAGCACTTTCCGGAGGCCGGGATTTTTCAATCCCTGGCCACCAGAATACAGAAGAAGACGACCAGAGACGGGTAAAAGAGCCGGACAGCGCTTCTAGGTGAGTTTTTTTTTTCCTACAGCTAGGGATGATTTTCAGGGTTGGGCTTATATTTAAAAAAAAAATTGCTGCAAAGGTTGACATTATCCTATTGCTTTCAATGGGGCGGCAGTAGCTCCGGCACCACTGAAAGCAATGGGATAGCATCGCGGAGTTCTGCCATAGCTGTCACAGCTGTGGCAGGGAATTCCTTCAGTGTGATGCGATGTGCGAATTGCGAAACGTTGCCCTTTTTGTTACAGGTGCAAATTGTATTCACTTGTGTAAAACGGACATGTGACCGCTTTCTTTGGAAAGCATTGGTTATAATAGATGCAAATCAAAAATGCAACTACACCTGCGTTTAAAATTCGCTCTTCTGACTGAGCCCTAAGGGTGTTTTGATCCTAAAGGGTTAGACATTTTTTAGGGATTTTACCAATGTGGTGGTTTTACTGTCCTATTTTTTTATTCAGCTGCCAAAATTATTCTTGCTGCATTTTTTTTCCATGACACATAGATATATTTTTCAATATCTTTGTTCACTGACGTTTTCCCATTTTTTTATTTTATTAGCGGTAAAAACCTAAAAAAAAGTTTTTTTTAATTTTATAGTTGTTTATTTTCAAAAGTATATTCACTGTAAAATAAAGTACAGGAATGGGTTCCTCATTTTATTTCAGACATTTTGATATATAATTTGAATAGTCTCGGATTACAGAGCACATGTGGTATCGGCGGTTGGTTATTTTCTTTTTTATGTATATATACTTTTATTTGAAACTTTAATTTTTCTTTACTTATTTTTGTAACTATTTTTTTAACATGTGTCCCCATGATATATAAGACCTCTGGGGGTCACTCACATGATCTTTTTTTTCTTTATTTCACACTTTTCCACTGTAGATGGGATATCCATAGGAGCCCCAGTTACAGGGGAAAACATCCCCCTAGTGTGACAATAGTCACTGACAGACTCTGTAGCTCTACTGTGACAGAGGGCACCCACAGGGACGTGATCGCCAGGTTGTATAGCGGAACTCACACTTCTACTTTCATTGAGTGCTATGTAGCCGGAAAAGGGGAAACAAAAGGTTAAAGCTGCTTGATTGTAGGAGCTTTAATTCTGCATCATACTTCTACTATCAGACAGGATTAAAGCCCAGGACCAAGCACCATATATTTACCGCGCATTGCTCCCTAAGGGGTTAAAAATGAGTAGTCCCCTCAAAAATAATAATGGCACTAAATGTGATCTATTAAATTTTTTGAAAAAAAGGCTCTGTAGCTAGCCTGTTAATTGCTTGACTCCCCACAGGAATTGGGCACAAACTTCCTGTAATGTTGCTCCAGGCATTTCCCAGTCATGCCCTGCAACCACCTCCACTCTCAGAACACAAAATCTTACTAGTTATTGCACGATGTTGTGTTTTGGTTGGAAAAAATGCTATTTTCATCCTTAATAAAACAGTTAGCACTCAATAATAGAGATGAGCGAGCATACTCGTCCGAGCTTGATGCTCGTTCGAGTATTAGGGTGCTCAAGATGCGCGTTACTCGAGACGAGCACCACGCGGTACTCGTCTCGATTAAACGAGCACTGACCATTGAATTCAATGGAGCCGGCAATACAGCCGGCTCCATTGAAAGCAATGGGCTGCCGGCGATCGCGGGATGAATTGTCGGGAAGGGCTTAAATATATAAGCCCTTCCCTGCAATTCATCCAGAAATGTGTAAAAATAAAAAAT